>NC_073302.1:35482819-35545319 GCF_027595985.1 Sorex araneus
ATAAGGGGGACTAATTCTACTCTGGGGGGCCACCCTCATGAGTTAATCACCTCCCCAAACCCACCCTTCAGACCATTACCTTAGGGGTAAGGATTTCAAGACATAAACCTGGATGAGGAACACAAGTATTCAGTCTGCAGTCTGCCCCACCCCCACCCCTGCCCCTGGAATGGTAGTTTTTTTTTTTTCTATTTGGGTCACACCTGGCGATGCACAGGGGTTACTCCTGGCTCATGCACTCAGGAATTACTCCTGGAAGTGCTTGGGGGACCATATGAGATGCTGGGAATCGAACCCAGGTCAGCTGCATGCAAGGCAAACGCCTTACCTGCTGTGCTATCGCTCCAGCCCCAGTGGTAACAATTTTTATTTCGCTGTGAACATTAGCACTCGTCTCTGCAGTGAGCTCAGAAAGGATCATTGTTCTCCATCGATAGAAGCCATCTTCCTTGGAAATCACAATTTCAGGGCTGGAGGATTCAAGGTCACAGGGATTGGGACAAAAATATTACTAGAGCAGCGTTACTTGTCCTGTGTGTCCCTTTATTTTTCTTCCTGTGATCCTTGGGTTCGGAGCTGCTGCTGGAGGAGAAACCGTCCTGAATGCTGATGACTGGGTTGGCATGTGGCCTGTCCTGTAGGATGACATGACACCATGACACCAAAGAGCCTTCAAAGGCCCTTTGCCCCGACCCATCAGTCCTGCCGCTCCACAGTGGGATGGGGACTCCATCAGGGGAGTAAGTGCTATGAGCCAGAGGCTCCTTCAGGAAAGTCAGCAAAGATTCTTCTTTTCTTACGTGGGCTCAGGGTTGGAGAGCTAGCCCTTGCATTTGCTCTCTCTCTTTTTAAAAATAGGGACCCCCTGGCAGTGTGCAAGCAATGCACGGGGACCATGCCATGCTGGGGATAGGACCCCGGACCTAGAACAAGCTAGGCAGGCAACTCTACCCCTTGAGCCGTATCCCTGACCCTCCCCAGGTTCTTTCCAAAAGTTCTTCAACACAGTTGGAAGGGGTTAATGAGCCCCACAGTCCTTCTACTCTTTATTTCCACCATCTACCCTTGTTTATCTCTCAACAGATATCTCACCGGATGGACAGAGATAATAATTGAAGCCACTTTGTTTTGTGACTTTTTTTTGTTTGGGGACTATACCTGGTGGTGCAAAGGGGTTGCCCATGGCTCAGCACTCAAGGATCACTCCTGGTGGGCTCCAGGCCCATATGGGATGTCAGAGATGGAATCTGGGCAGGCCACATGCAAGGCAAATGTCCTACATGCTGCATTATCTCTCCAGGTTCTGTTTTATCACTTTGAATCACGACTGCCATGACCTAGAAGTGGTGTCATTCAGGCCCATCATTCTGAATTTAGTGACAGCCTTTGACTTTCTCACTAAAAATCGATTCCCTTGCACTTCTAATGGTTTCACCCAGGGAAAATAGACTCATTACAGATATTACAGGAATAAGGGGTCTAATAAACCACATTTCACCGCATCACCATCAAAGATACGATGCCAATGTTGTTTTCTTTTTTAAAAAAGTGGGGTTTGTGGGGCTGGAGCGATAGCACAAAGGGTAGGGCGTTTGCCTTGCACGCGGTCGACCCGGCTTCTAATCCCAGCATCCCATATGGTCCCCTGAGCACCGCCAGGGGTAATTCCTGAGTGAAGAGCCAGGAGTAACCCCTGTGCATCGCCGGGTGTGACCCCCCCAAAAAAACCCAAAAAAGTGGGGTTTGTTAGAGAGGTACTAAGGTGGGGAAGGTCCTTACCCTGCACACAACTGACCTGGGTTCAATCTCCAGCACTTCCTCTGGTCCTCAAGCCCTGTCAGGAGTGATTTCTGAGTGCAGAGCCAGGAGTAAGCCCTGAGTACAACCAGTGTCGCCCAAATACCAAAATCAAACAAAAAAAAAACCCAAAAAACCACCTAGGGTATGACTGTTCTGTGAAAAGTTAAAAAAAAATGTGTCAGCATTAATTCCCTGTAAAGTGCAATGATGATGAAGTGGAATACTGTAGGAGTTAAGGCATCTGCCCAGCTGGGAGGAGCTGTGGGGCAGTTGAGGCAGCTGAAGGCTGGAGAAACAGCTGTTAGCCACGTCTGCCGAAGAAAGCACGTGTGGTCCAGGGCACAGGCAGCACAGGTGGGAGAACTGAGCTCATGGGAAGGTCTGAGAAGCTTCACGCGTCTGGTTCTCAGCACGGTCTTGGAGGGGGAAGGGGCGGGGGTGTGCAAAGCCCCTGCACATGCCAGAGCAGCTGTTCCTGGAACCGCAGTCACACTGTGGGATAGCCATACCTTCCCGTAATGACTTCCCCATCCCAAAGTCACACCGGCTCTGCCAAGCCCGAGCCATTCAGCCAGCAGGACTGCAAAGCGGGGCCCCAGCCCGAAGCAGGTAACAGCGGTCAGACCTACAGAGCCGGGTCTGACCCAACAACGTCCACCATGGGGTGACTGGCTGCCTAAACGATGGGATGACCATCGGATCAGGCTTCAGCAGCCTGCAGCAGCCAGGGTTCAACCCAGAAAGGAGGAGAGGAGGAGATACAGATGCAGTAAGGACTTTCAGGCAATGCGAATTGGCTTGTATAGTTATGAGAGTCAGTGAGGGCAATCTAAGTTCTAGGGGGAGGCTATTAGAAAGCCAGGCCAGAGTCCTGGGTGCTGACTTGTGTCTTGTGCCCTGTGTTGAGTTTTTTTTTTTTCAATTTAATATTCAAACACCAGCCCCAACACCATGCATCTTCCCACTACCATAAGAGAAAATTGTGCAAAGATTGTTATATTTCTTTTTTTTAAATATTTATTTATTTATTTATTTATTTATGTATTTGCTTCTTGGGTCACACCTGGCGATGCACAGAGGGAGTTACTCCTGGCTCTGCACTGAGGAACCACTCCTGGAGGTGCTCAGGGGACCATATGGGATGCTGGAAATCGAACCCGGGTCGGCCATGCGCAAGGCAAACACCCTACCCGCTGTGCTATCGTTCCAGCCCCTGTTGTATTTCATCTGGAGCCATTTAAGCCCTTATATAAGAGATTATCCCGTTGCTCATCGATTTGTTCGAGTGGGCACCAGTAACGTCTCTCATTGAGAGACTTATTGTTACTGATTTTGGCATATCTAATATCCAATATGCACGGGTAACTTGCCAGGCTCTGCTACGCGGGTTTGACACTCTCGGTAGCTTGCCGGGCTCTCCAAGAGGGGCGGAGGAATCGAACTCGGGTCGGCCGCATGAAAGGCGAACGCCCAACCGCTGTGCTATTGCTCTTAAGCATGTATGTTAAACTCAAACAAATGTGTGCTACTTTTGGTACATCAGAGGGCTAGAGTATGAGAACCCCAGGAATCCTGAAATTTAGAATATGGTTATAGAGCAGATTCATTCATGGGTAAGGACAATGTCCCTCTCTTCTTGGCCATTGAGGAGATTATATGTTGCCGAGGGCAGTTTGTGGGTGTGACTGCCAAGTTACTGGAAAACTTGGGAGCTGGGGTGAGGAGGCCCAGTCCTACTCTGAGCAAGCTTGGAGATTTCAGTCATGGGTCCCGCATACCTGGGATTCTCTGCAGGTTCCTTCATAGATGAGGCTCATCCAAGTCTGTGGACAATGGTCGTGAGCATGGCTGTGGTTGAGTTCTGGAGGTTGTCAGCTGCCGGGGTTCTGCTGGGGCCGGGAGGGAAACTCAATCCGCCCCCCTTCGAGTTGCCCTGGTGAAAACACCCTGGTGCGGGGGTCAGGACATTCTATGTCTCTCTTTTCCAGGGGGGCTTTATTTCAGAGTCTCTGGATCTTGGCTGTTGATCAGAACATAAGACGCCAGGGGCAGTTTGTGAGAGAGGCCTTGAGCATGGCTGCGGTTGTACACTCAAGGGTTTCTCTTACCTCTGTACCCAGGAGTGATCCGTCGTGGTGCTTAGGGACCATACATGATGCTGGGTATTGAAAGGGGGTCGGCTGCAAAGCAGGCACCATGATCCCTATGTATCTCTCTGGCCTCTGGGCTCAGCTGTTTCTTTGGGGAAATCTCAGGCCTGCCTGTCAGATTTTCACTGGTTCACTGGAGGCCACTTAGATCATCAGAGATCAATTTCCTTCTAACCACCCAACTGTGGACTTTAAGCACGTCTGTAAATATCTTCACGGCAGTCTTTAGATGAGTATTTGCCTGGTTAACATGTCACAAAAGCCTAGCCAAGCTGACCACTGTGCTGACCCTCCCCTCACCATTTGAAAGAATGAAGTAGATTGACATGTATAATTCATGCTGCTCCCGATTCCAGAAGGACACTTAATAATCCAGGAAAGCGTTCACGAAGCACTCAGTTAAAAAGGCAGTTCTTAAAATAATATATAGAACAGTCTATTTGTGTAAAAAGGATGTCATTTAAGAGGAGAGGAACTAGACTGCGCGGGGGGTTGTTTGAGAACAGTAATTACCGAGTGCTGAGGGACTGGGGGATGCAAGTGCTCGCCTTTTTGCTTATGTGGATTTCCTAAATTATTTGCCATGAATAAATAATACATTGTAATAAGAATTTAAACGCTCTCTTTGAGACGCATTAGGAAACCTTGCTAATTAAGGAACAGTGGGCTTCTCCGGTGGAGCGGAGACAGGGCGGAGGGTCCTCTCTCCTCCGCACTCTCTCGGCCTTTCCTTCCCTCTCTTCACAGATGCTGGGGCTATTTGCCAAAACAGGGTGCTCTCGGGTCTCAGAATAAAAATGCCTCCCTCTCCGTCCCCTCTTTAACAAGTACCAGCGGCTGTTGCGGGTGAGGTGTCGAAAGTAAGCGTTTAATTTAGTATACACAGTGGAGAGAACCTTTAATATAATATTAATTCCTTGTGCAAATTAGCGAGGTTTAATAACCATGTGAGCCATCGGGAATCCTGGTGTGACTCAAAATGACATCTGCATGAATGGTCTAATTAATAATGTATATGTTAATAAGAATCTCATTAAAGTTAGTACAATTATCAATGTAGGATGCAGTTCCTTAGCATCTGCGGGCCAATGCAATTTCCAATGATAAATGATCTTCTAAGTCTCATTAATTGATTAAGGAGGCAACGATTAGTGTAAAAACTCAACTCCTTTGGAAGTACAAAAACCACAAGGAAGAGAGTGATGATTACAAATCCGGGGGAAGCGGGCCAACTCCTCAAAGGCAGAGGAAGTGCAGAGTGTGGGAGAGACAGCAGACAAGCCCGTCATCCACGGCTCCTGACTGCAGCCTAGACCTGGACATTTGACACCACGACCGACCCTGTTTCTTAATAAAAATTATAGCAGCAATAATTCTTTGGTGGTGGGGGGGGCGAGGGCTGGACCATACTTGGCTGTGCTCAGGGCCTCTGTGGGTGGGGCCAGGGATTGAACTGGAAGCTGTGTGCAAGGCAAGTGCCTTTACCCCCTACTATCTCTCCAGCCCTAGTAATTAAATTGAAAAGCTGAAGAAGGCAGTCCTGTGAGATTTGGGGTGTGTTGCGGGGGGACTTGGCACAGGAGAGCAGAGCGCCCCCCTGGGGGTGATTTTGCCCCCCACTACCACAATGGTTTTTTTTGTTTGTTTGTTTTTTTAATTCTCAGCCCCTGGGTCCATGTGCCTGAAGTTGCAATCCCATCTTGCCTTCTGCCTCCCCCTCCTGGAAAGCAGTGGCTGCCCAGGAAAAACCTCAGGAGACTGAGATTCAGTTCCAGCTTTCTGCCCAGCTCTGACCTTCCGTTTCTCCCTTTGTAGCCCCTCTCTGCCCGTTGCACCTTCAAATGCAGTCAGCATTCCTTGCCGCCAGCAAGTGCCCACGGGGCTCTGCTGAGTCTGAGGCCGGGTTGGCCCTGGGAATCCAAGTTCAGCCCCTCGGGGATGCTTCCAGATAGCAGACAGTGCCTTGGGTCCAGTCTGCCGGGACTTACAAGCTTGGGCCTCTGGTGAGGTCTTCCACCTCCCAATACAACTTCTTTGCAGTTCTTCCTTTTGCAGTCCTCCTCCTGCCCGGGGGTGCTGCTGGGGTGGTTGGCCCTAAGGTTTTGTCAGGGTGGGCCTGGAGACAGTTCTCTGCTTAGGGCTCCCTCCAAAGGCTGCTCTGTGGATATTAGTCAAGCTCTGCAGACAGGGGCCCTGGGGCCCCTCACAACTCTCAACCACCCAGCCAGAGATTTCACACAAGGGTAAGGGCGATGCTGCTCAGGTCCTGCAGGTCTAGAGATGATCTGGCCATCCTGGATGCTGGGCAGTCTGGGAAGGGGGGCATTGTTGGGGGACTCCCGGTAGTGCTTAAAGTTCTCCGGGACTGCACTCTGCGACATGAGGCCAGGGATGGATCCAGAGCTGGCCACATGCAAGGTGCCTTACTCCCCCTGTGCTCTCTCTCTCTCTCTCTCTCTCTCTCTCTCTCTCTCTCTCTCTCTCTCTCTCCTTTGAGAAGGATTTTTTTTTTTTTAATTTTTATTAGTGAATCACCATGAGGTAGTTACAAACTTAGGAACTTTCATGTTTGCAACCTCCACCACCCCACCCTGCCTCTGCAGCAGGGCATTCCCTTTTGTTCTCTCTCCTGTTGGATGTTGTAGTTTGCAATAGAGGTATTGAGTGGCCATCATGTTCGGCTATCGTTTACTTTCGGCACGCAGCATTCAACCTGAGTGGGTCCTCCCAAACTTCTCTGCTAGGTGTTCCCTTCTCTATCTCAGCTGCCTTTCCCCCCCAGCCTGGGAGGCCAGTTTCCAAGCTGTGGGGCAGACCTCCTGGTTCTTATCTCTACTACTCTCAGGTGTTAGTCTCCCATTCTGCTACTTTATATTCCACAGATGAGTGCGATCTTTCTATGTCTGCTGAGACGCATTTTTAATGTCACAATCTCATGCACCCTGAGTTGGGTTCATCCATCTGTGATTACTGAGACTTGAGGTCCTGCCTCAGGAGAAGCAGGGCTAGCTCAGGAGCATTTGCAGGGCAGGAGGCAGCAGGATCTTACCAAGCACTCACCTCTGAGGGGACACTTAGGGTGATGGGACTCTCAGAGAAACCCCCGATGGGCGTCAGCTTCCTACTGTCCCCTCCATCATGTAACCCAGGGCTCTTACAAATAAATCTCCGAGCTGGCCCCACACAGGATGCTCCTGGTTTGGAGAGGAAGCACCGAGTGGGTGATGAGGTTCTCCACCTGCAGTTCGGGAGAAGGCGGGGGACCGGCCCAAAAGTCTTATGTGGGTAGCAGGGCCTCACCTAAGGCCCTCAGCTAAGGCCCAGATGCTGTTCTTGTCTTCCTTTCTCTGGGGCTCGAAGGTCAACAGCAGCCCACTCAGCGCTTACAAAGCCTTTTCTTCCTTTCTCCTCCTTCCTCTAAAGCTCCCTTTCAGCCTCATTTTCTGCTTCCCCTTGATAAGAATTTCACAGCAATTCACACACCCTGAGGGGGAATGCATAGCAGATTGCTAAAGCCAGGCTGTAATTATCGTCCTCCTGCTCTGAATACAAAAATTCACTGGCTGGAGAATACCTGCTGCCCAGTCCCATTCGCTAGGCCCTGGCTCCGGAGCCCACATTAGACTCACTCAGGTACCGGCTCTCCAGGGGGCTCCTGAGGCGGGGAGGCCACAGGGATGAAGCAAACAGAGCCAGATCTGAGAACAAGGCAGGGGCAGGCCCAGAAGGCCTAACTTCTGGGGAATTTGGCCAATGCCAGTGACGGGGGGACAGCCTAGGCCTGGCATTTCTAGAGGAAGTGACATGGACAGAGCTGAGGGAGTTGTGTAACAGGGTGGGCTGTGGGAGTGATGCAGGCAGGTAGCTTAGGGAAGGCTTTTCCCCCTCCCCTCATAACGGCAATGAAATTCCTGGGAAGGAAAGTTCTAAGGCTGACCCATGTTGTAGATACAGAGAGCAAGACCCGAGATAAGACCTTCAGTAGCGGACCCTGAGGAAATTGGACGCCTCTGCACGAAGGAAATCCCTCACGTATCCTGGTGACTCAGCCCAGAGAAGACTTCAGAACATCTCAGACCAAGGCAACCCAAGAAGAAACCCTATACAAGCCACCTTGAACCAAGGAGGGGCGCGCGTATGCTGCCTGAGCCCATGTGCTGCTTGTGCCCACGTGGCCGAGTACATGTGGTGCCCGAGCACATGTGTCACCCGCATCTCCCCTCTTGAGATGTGTGTTTTCATGCTTTCCTGTCAATTGCTCTCCCCACCCTTGGAGAAGTCTGTGTTCTCCCTTCAGCAAGTTACTCTCTGTGTGTGTCTCTCACTCTCTCCCCTCCACACCTTCAAAAATCCTCCAAATAAAATCTTTTACTTCACTTGTCTTGTCTACTCCTGAAATTCTTCTCTGTGAGGCGAGACAAGAACCCAGTAACCCTGGGTCCCGGGTGGCAGAGGTGATGGGAAGAGAGTGACTGTCTTTCTCGTCCCCGCTTCACATGAGCCACCCGTGGGGTCCACTGACATCAGGAGGAAAGGGCTGGAAATACATGACCTTAAGCCCTAAATACCTGTGACCTGGGTCTTCCCCAAAGGTTATGACCAAAAGCCAATCCCTGGACAGATGGAGGCCTGGGGCGAGTGTTTTCATTTCTGGTTGCCTCGGGGTGAGAGGGCAACCAGCAGGCTCCAGACATCAGCATTCAAGAGCCCCCACTCTGGGTGTTTCTGCAGGTTTGTCTCTGGGAGGTTTCAGCGCAGTGCGGGTGGGCT
This sequence comes from Sorex araneus, assembly GCF_027595985.1. Lineage (NCBI taxonomy): Eukaryota > Metazoa > Chordata > Mammalia > Eulipotyphla > Soricidae > Sorex > Sorex araneus. The sequence goes on from NC_073302.1 coordinate 35,491,540, forward strand.
GCAGAATTTTCATGCACAAAGACAAGGCTGGCCCAGGGGGCCGTGTTTCATTAAGAAACAAGTCTACATCATACTGCCTTGCCCGCAAAATCCGCTCATTGCCAACTGTCCTGGTCTAACGTACAGGTAGCTAGACACACAAAAAATAGACATTCATGTAGACACAGACATAAACATACAGAGACACACAAACACAACACACACACAGAGGCAAAGACACATACAAAAATAGGCACACCTACATAAACACAAAGATATACACTTGCAAAATCCCACATGTAGAAACAGACACAAGCACACACGAACATAACACATACATGTAGAAACAAGCACACAGATAGATAAAAACATACATGCATAGACACACAGATATACGTAGACAACAACAGGCACACGTAGACACAACCAAAGACATATACACACATATAGACACACATAGATACAAATATACACACTAAGGTACACATATACATTAGCATACATACACATAGATGCACAGACACACACATAGACACACAGACACACACATAGACACACACAGACATACACAGACACACACAGACATATACACAAACACACAGACACACATAGACATACACACAGACACACACATATAGACACACAGACACACAGACACACAGTCCCTTCCTCGCCTAGGCTTATAACCACCACCCTAAGGGCAAGGACAGATTTCTGGTGAGTTCTGAGCCCCTCAGTCACAGCCTGCTCCCAGAGACTCTGGCTCATCTTCCAGATGCGAGGGGCGAGTCAGGGCAGAGGCAGACCAGCTGTGTGGGATGAAGCCCTCGCTCAGAACCTGGTGCGGGCACCTGACGTCCTGCTCTGGCACCTCCCGCTCACTCAGCCCTCTCAGAGCCTCATCCCCCAGCCCTGTCCCAGGAACGTGTGAAAGACCCCACAAGGCCGTACTTGTGCCCTCCCGCCTCCTGGGGCTGGGCTGCCTGCTCAAATCTGAGACTGGGTGTGTGCGTGCGTGTGCGTGTGCATATGCATGTGCATGTGTGTGCATGCATGTGTGTATGTGTGTGCTTGCATGTGTGCATGTGTGTGCGCGTGCGTGTGTGCATGTGCCTGCGTGTGTATGTGCATGTGTGTGCGTGCGTGTGCTTGCGTGTGTGCATGTGTGTGTGCGTGTATGTGTTGGTGTGTGTGTATGTGAAGTGCCTGAATTCTAGGTCTATTGTCACAGGGGCCTCTGGGCCAGTGCAGTCACTCTCCAGGCAGGAGGGGGGGTTGCAGAGCCCACGGCACCTGCCAGGGCTCCTACAGCCCAGACCCACTCTCTGGCCTCGCCTCTGCTCTGCTCCGGGCAAACTGCTCTCCCCCGGGCCGGCTCCTGGGGCAAGGCTGTGTGGCGCGGCCCCCGCTGTCCCCATAGACATCATTAGCCAACCAGTGTCCAGGCTTTCTAAGCCAGGGTCTTAGCCAAGATGGAGTGCCGGAGTCTGCCGTGGGGGGGCGGGCAGGCAGCTCAGCCTGCTGGGGTTCAGGCCTCCAAGGAGGGTCAGGAATGGGCCCATTCATGAGATCACAGACAGAGCAGCTCTGCATGCACCCACCCCACCCCTCTCATGGCTGTGTCTGAGGCACCTGATAACCAGGGAAGCGAACAGTTCCACCTTGGGCCAGCCTTGGGGTGGCAGGGTGGAGGCTGAGGGAAGCAGAGAGCAGAGCCCACTGGTCCTGCCTGTAGACCAATAGCAACTAACACTTACCATGTTTTAATTGGGTTTATTGGAGCAGCCCTAGCTTATAACTCAATATGGATCGCACTTATTTCTTTTGGGGCCACAGCTGGTTGTCCCCAGGGCTTATTTCTGGCTCTGTGCTCAGGGGTCCCTCTCCGCAGGGCTGAAGGGATCATCTGGAGTGCCCAGTGCCTTGCCCGCGGTATTATCTCTCAGTCCCTGGTTTTCAGTCACACATCAACGCTCGCCGCTGAGCAATTCATTCTGCTCTTCTCAACCTATCTGTTTGACCTCTTTTACCTGGTTCACCCTCCTCTTCCCCTTCCTTTCTGCTGAGCCCCAGTTGGGATCTTAGAGACTAAAAGCTCATGTTCATTTTATTCCGTCTGTTTCGGTGATGTACCTACTACCCCTAGGTGAAACCACCTGGTTCTTTTCCTTTCTCTGTCTCACTGCACAGAGTCCGAGGCCTCTGACTGTATCTGTGTTGTGGACAGTGAGACTTGGTCCCATATGGCCCAGCGCTGTTCCTCCCCTATGGCGTGAGGGTACAGCCTCTCTCTCCCCTGGTCAGGGCCGCCAGGCCGTTTCCTGCACCTGGTTTTTGCAGATAGCGCTGCATAGACATGGCAGATGCAGACGTGGCTTTGAAGGCATGATTTTGTATTCTTGGAGCAAATACCCACGAGTGGCATTTCTGGTTTTAATTTTTTGGAGCCGTTTCCCTGACCATTTCTCTCCCCAACACTTGTTTCATCTTGTTTGGAGACTGCCCTTTCTCACAGGTGAGAGGTGGTCCTCACGGGGCTTTGATGAGGATTTTCTAATCATCAGAGTGAATGAACATCTTTTCATGTGCCTGCCGACCATCTGTCTATCTCTTTCGGAGGAACAAAACAGCAAATATCTATGGAATTTCAATTCTATGTTAGGTGTCATTTATTTTCACCTGTGTTCGGGTATGGCATTCTCTCATTCACAATGCTTGAATGTTAGCATTCCCTGCTCTCTGCACATTCATGGAGAGAAGAAGGAGCAGAGGCACCCCAGGACAACTTGTCCTACTGGTAGCGGCTCGGGCTGAAGACCCTGGGAGCCTGATTCCTTCCTCAGGGCTCCAAGCTCTGGTTCAGTGATAACCGACTGTGGACTTAACCTTGGGAAGCTGGACAAGCAGAGAGTGGGAACCACAACTCCTGTCCGGGCACAGGGCAGGGCAGGCCCTGCCTTCAGGAGGGGAAGAAGGCCTGTGTACCCCCCCCCCCCCCGCCACCCCGTGGTCTTGTCAGCCCCCACGGAGGCCGGTGAGAATAAAGCAGCAGCAGCTCCATGACAGGGGGGTTCCCACATACCTGGGCTGCCTGCAGGAACATCCACACTCTGTGTGACCCTCTTTATAGGCAGAAAGCAGATGCCCATGTCTTGCGCAGGGCATGGAGTTCAAGTTGTCAGACAGGAGAAGCTCGGCAGAGGCTCCTTCTCTGTTTTATAGCCGACGTGTCTCATCACAGAGGCAACTGGAAATGCTGGCAGCATAGCTGAGGCAGGAACACAACAACTACAATCAGAGTCCGCACTTTATTCTTTATTTTATTTCGGGGACAGGGAGTATGGTGAACCTGCTGGTAGTTCAGCGGTGGGCTGGTGGCTCAGTGCTGCACGGGCCCTGGGCTTCGAGGTCTACCATGGCCACCCAGGGGACCTCAGCTGCACCTGGCCATGCTCGGGGGACCATGCAGTACTTGGGGATTGAAAAGTTTTATTGTTGTTGTTTTTTCTTTAGTTTTGTGTGTACATCTTGCACCTGTGTGATCATAGAGGAGGGAGAGGGCTGAGATCCCTGGGGACCCCTGGAGGACCCCCTCATGGACATCCAGGGGATCTGGGAGGGCTGCATGAGCCAGGACAGGCCTATGGGGTCTCCCTGCCCCAGCCCCCCACCGCTACTCTGATTGTTCTCCTGGCTCAGTGCTCAGGGGTCACTCCTAACGGCACTCTGGGAACCATGTGGGGTGTTGGAGGATTGAACCTGGGCCAGCCACATGCAACTGACTGCCCCCTGTACTGTCTTTCCAGGTCCTGCCCCAGCTGCTCTGAGCAGGGCAGCAGCACCCAATGCTGGTGTTCACGTGGCCAGATCTGCCCATTTGGGCTCGGACTCAATTCGGAGGCCAGATTGTGACCAATGTTTCTGCCCCTTCCAACCCCATCACTCGATGCAGGGGTGTCTGGAAGCTCCTGGGCAAAAGAGGAACATTTACAAGGAAGCAGAACTCCTGGAATGAAAGGGGCTGCTTTCCAGAAATTCCTCAGAGCCGACTGACTTGTAGTTTGGTGGTTCTGACCAAAGCCAGGTGACAGGCACAGGAGGCCCCCAGTGAAGATTCAGCATGTAGGAAGCAGGATGGTCCCGGCAGACTGGCATCTGCCTGGCAAAGGTCGGAGGGGAGGGGCTGGTTCTTGGTACTTCCTGTTGCCAGGCAACCCTGGGCGTCCTCTATAAATCTCTCCTCTGAACCAGCCTGCCCCGTCTTTGGTATTTATACAAGACAAATAAAAATTCATGAGAGTGCAATAAATTTGTATGCCGATACCATATACTTTAACACGATTGCAACCATCGTACTAGCTATACCATCTTGCCTAAATGATAATTTAAAAAGTATGACCTAGACAGTAACTGTTAAAAGAGCAATTCCCAGCAGCTTTCCTCACAACAGACAGAAATAGGGAACTGAATAAACAATAGTATAGCCACATCATAGAATATGTCTCAGCCCAAAGAAGAAACAGATGCTAAGCTAAGCAATGGTACAGGGGTGGAGGGGGGACATGGGGGTCACTGCTTTGGCCACAGGACTTGTCCACACCAGCCCAATGGATAGGATGTCCTAAAACAAGGCCAGACGGAGCCCTGTGGGACAAGTTCAGAGATGGTGGCTGTGCAATTGACAGAGAGAGGTCACCAGGGAAGTTGCTGCTTGGAAGGAAAAGGTTTTCATCGAGGTTTAATTAACATAATTAACATCTGACAGTTCATTGGTTTCAGAGGTCCTGTATCTTCAGGGGTTCTGCGACTGTTCTGTATCTTGGTGACGGTTCGGATTGCATAGGTGGGTGAATCTGGCAACACCCACTGAGTAGCCCATTAAACAGCTGTGTGTTTGATTATAGGAACATTTACCTTCCGAAAGAACTGTAAACAAATATGGAGTTCTGGTTAATAATACACATCTTGAAGTGGGTTCTGGGTAAAGCACATTGCAGCCTATACCTTATTTTGAAACACACGCCAAAATAAGCTGCATCGACACAGATGGACCCGTGGGATGTTTAGGATCAAACAAAGAAGGCTGGATGCTCACTTCAGTGGGGCTGTGAGCATCCAAACTTTAGAGTTCTAAAAATTGACTTGAACGTTTGAAAACTTTTGTAACAGGATGTTGCTGCGATGGGACCAGGTGGGGCGTCCTGAATGCAAATTCTATTTCTCAACCGGACCCTGGTGGTCTTTGTCCCTGATGGACTCAAGGCCCCTGCTACAGATTGCGTGTGGTGAGCATTGTCCACTGGGGGCCTCGAGCGTGCTGTCACCACTTCTGTCTCTGTGCGGGTCTCTCAGATTCGCATCTAGAAGTGACTGCAGGGTGAGGGGGTCTCCAACACTTTATAAAAGGGCGCTGCAGTGTGAGTCTGGGCCAGGGTGAGGCTGGGCCAGGGTGAGGCTGGGCCAGGCCACCTGCTTCCACATCTCGCAACCAATGCTGGATCCCTTTCTTCCTTTAGCTGCCCATTGCTTCCTTCAGCCTCCAGTCAATGGTCCTCTCTGCCTTGAGGGAAACAAATGGCAGAGACAGAGCCCCACGTGCTGAGTTCAAAGGGAAGAATCAGCCACCCTCTGACCGCCACTCTCAGGCCAGCAGGAGAAGCGATGGGCAGAGAGAGGCTGACCCCTCCTCTGCTACCTGTGAGCATCAACAGGACTGCCGGAGGCGACATTGCCCCACTGGACAAGGGGAAACTGCTTTGACCCGTGGGTGGCCTCAGAAACTCTTTGCACAGATTTCCAGAGCAGGCAGAACGGGGAAGAGGGCAGTGGGGAGATGGGAGCTTGTGGTCCTGAGGCCGCAGCTCCCCACTCCTCACTGAAATTACCCTTGTGGAAGAAACCAGGCCAGGCTCCTGGTAAGAGTGATGGTACAGTGGGGATGGCACTTGCCTTGCACGTGACCAACCCACGTTGGATCCCCGGCAAACAGTATGGCTTACCGAGCACCACCATGAGTAATACCTGAGTGCAGAGCCAGAACTAACTCCTGATCATTGCCAGGTGTCACACACACACACACACACACACACACACACACACACACACACACAAGAAAAACCTTAGGAAGGAAAGAAAGGAACATGGAGGCTCCTAAGAGGGGGCCAAGGAACAGGGTAACAACAAGTCTCACAATGGAGATGTTACTGGCGCCTGCTCGAGCAAATCGACGAGCAACAGGATGACCGTGATACAGTGACACAGTGATAGCATCTCCTGATGGGTTTCAGAGAGAATCAGCTTGAGGCAGCCCTGTGTGATCTCGATCGTGGGTACTTTCGTTGATGCAGAAAAAAAGTAACCAATTTTAAAAGAGGGGCCAGAGAGATACCACAAGGTTTAGGGCACATACCTTTAGTGTGGCCAACCTCTGTTTGACTCCCAGCACCTTTTATGGTCCTCTGAGCATGGCCAGGAATGATCCCTGAGCACAGAGTCAAGAGTCAGCCCTGAGCACTGCCATGTGTGGCCAAAACAAAAACACAAACAACAGCGAATTAAAAGGCAATTTGACCGAAAGTCTTGAAGTTTAATTTTAAGTTTTATTATCTGAATTATAAATACAAATTCCCTTCAACACTGTCATTGACAATTATTTTAGGTTCCGGTCAGTACTGGAGAGTGCAATTATACGTTTGACACTTCCTCTTCTCGTCCAGGGCATTTTGCATGCCTGACCTAACAAGCAGAATCTTTCCGAGCACTTAAAGTCCTCTTGTAAATTTATCGTAACAACATCACGGTGAATCTCAGGTTCTTATAAACATTCCAAAACTGTTTACAAAACTAATCAAATTCCCTTACAACTTTTAATTTAAAATCTCTAGTCTAAAATCAATGACTCAATTACATAGTTACAATGTAACCTCAGATGTGCCAAATTCTCTTAACACATCAGAGACCCTGCAAATACCGAATAGACACAGATCATTCCTAAATTTAGCACACATATACTCCTATTCAGGGTTTAATTGGCTTCTTTGCTTCAGTACTTAATTTCTGAAGTCAGGGACTCAAAAGACCTCTGTTCACTAAGGGATGATTTTTTCCTCTTCCTGAGAGAGCTTAGTTGGTTTTTTTTGTTTGTTTTGTTTTGTTTTTGGGTCACACCCAGCGATGCTCAGTGTTACTCCTGGTTCTGCACTCAAGAATTACTCCTGGCGGTGCTTGGGTAACCATATGGGATGCTGGGAATCGAACCTGGGTCAGCCACGTGCAAGGCAAATGCACTACCCTCTGTTATTGCTCCAGCCTCCCCTCCCCCACCCCCAGAGAGCTTAGATCTTCACTCTGGGTGTTGCTGCTTCACTTAGAGTGGACCAAGTTTTGTGGCCTGCTCTCGCTGGCATAGTAGCAGATATTTGGTGTCTGTAGGGGGTTTCCCTTGTTTTGTTTGGGGGCTATATCCGGCTTTGCTCAGAAATGAGCCCTGATTCTGCACCAAGGATCACTCCTGACAGGCACAAGAAACCATATGGGGTTGACCCCAGGTCTGCCAAGTGCAAGGCAAGTGCCTTATCTACTGTACTATCTCTTCAACCCCCACGATGGGGTTTTCTAAGCCTTTTCTGCTCATGATTCCTTTCCACCTCAGACACTCAAACATTTTGGTTGAGTGCAGCCCAAAACACCTCAGATTTATGACACCGTTGAGTCAGAATGAATTTCTGGTCATTATACTTTTAGGCATCTTTTACTGTCGCCAACGTTTTCCTAGATTCAATATTCAGTTATGTAACCCCATCTGGAGTCCTGACCACCATTTCGAGATGTTAGTGTCCAGAGGAGGTGCTGGACACGAGAGACTTAGAACAATGATTGGCCCGGGGGATTCCACTTGTGTACAATTTAATATGATACCAGAGGGGATATCAGTACATGCCCTCAGATGGAGTTGGACTCGTAACACAGGCCCCAAGGGTGCAAGCTACACTGTTACCTGTGTTACTTATCTGATTTGAGTCTGCCACACACTCCCCACCAACTAGGTTGTATCTAGTTTCATCCAAAAAATCATGGTTCAATGCCTAATTGAATTCCTCATTCTCTTCCTATTTTTCTTTTTTGACAGGAACTCCACTTGCAACAGAATTTAAAATAAGCCCTGATTGGATTTTTTCTGACTCTATGTCTCTGCCTGGCTTTATGGTCAGTAAATTAAATGAATTTCCATGACATGAGGTGAAGGTGGGGCAAGCCAATGAGAATAGCATGGGGGCTGTGGCTCCTTTAAGAGAGTCTGAGTGGAGAGTATCATGCTGAGTGAAATGAGTCAGAAGGAGAGGGATAGATATAGAATGACTGTGTTCATTTGTGGAGTATAAAAAATATAGACAATATGAGATTAATATCCAAGGCCAGGAAAAACAGTGGCAAAAAGGACTAGGTCAATGGTTAGAAGCTTACCATAAGCATGTGAGGGTCAAAGGACAGTTAGGATAGAGAAGGGGAAAGTATGACAATAATAGTTGGGAATGATCATTTTGAACAGGAACCGAATATTGAAAGTAGGTAAAGGGATATACCTGATAACCTTTCAGTATCTGTATTGTAAGCCATAATGCCCAAAAGGAGAGGGGGAAGGGGAGAGAGAGAGAGAGAGAGAGAGAGAGAGAGAGAGAGAGAGAGAGAGAGAGAGAGAGAGAGAGAGAGGAAAAGTGCCTCCCATGGGGGGGGGGTGGGAGGGAACCTGGGGACATTGGTGGTGGGAAATGAACAATGGTGAAGGGATGGGTGTTGGAACATTATGTGACTGAAACCAAATCAGAAACAACTTTGTCACTGTATATCTCACTGTGACTAAATTAATAATTACATTTTAAAGTAAAAATTAAATAAAAATAAACCTTTATTGCTAAATTAAAAAATAATTAAATGCTAAAAGGAGTAAAAACAAAAATAAAAGGAGAGCCTGGGATGTGTGGATTGAGGATAGAGAATGGGGTTGTAATCAGCTGACTGACGTCCTCCACGGCCCCATCTTTCCCTCTGTGTGTCATTGCCCAGGTCTTTTCCGGTCAAAGAGTGAGCACAGCCTAAACGCAGCACGGGAACTCTCTAGCAGGCAGCCCTGCTCAGGGAAACCTATGGCCAAGCCCTTACCAGAACCCCACTGGCACCCTCACTCTTCCTGACTCCCCTGCACCGTGTCCAAGGTCTCTGTCGATGCCCTTCCACACCCGTTTGTCCTTCCCAGGTGTTTTTCTTACATGCCTTCCCTGGTATCTGTTTCTTGGAGAAGTTGAATGCAGAGATTTTGGGTAGGGAGAAGAGGCTATAAAAGGATGGGGGTTCTGACTCACTCCGGGGCTGGCTGTCAGGAAGGGGGACTGCCTGACCTTACTGCAAGGTGGTGACCCAACCAACCACAAAAGCTTTCTAAGCGGAGCTGTCCAGCCAAGGTGAGTCTGTTGCACCAAGGACAGGGTTTTTGTTAGGAAAACTCGTAACCTTGAGACATGGGAAGGGACTTACGGATGCTCTTCCTCCCAATTTGGACTGTTGACACCCCCCCATCCCTACCCTGCCCTGGAACTGAGAGCTTAGAGCTAGCTCCTTCTCTGCAGAAGGAGGTCACATTTATTCCTTTGGGAAAACTGTATATCTTCCCCAAACCCCTAGGACTCCCAAGGGAGAAGGAGTTCTCTCCTCCAAAGCTTCCCTTACTTCCTCAACTGCCAGCAGGCTGATACTTAGGGTTGGACCCTGGAGAACTGGGTTTGGAAAGTGCCGGACCTGATAAGGAAGGAGAAGCAAGAACAAGCCACCATATTCTGGGCAAGGCAGGGGGGATTGTGTGTCAGGGACACTGGGACACAAGATGGAAGAAGAGAGAGTACATTGACTTGGGAACACCTTTCAGGACCCTGACATTTAACACTTGGCAAAGACTCAGGGCTTGAGCAACAAACAAGTGGAAATGCAAGAGCTGGCATGGCTGATAGTGATGGGGGGATAAGTTGGCCTGGGGGTGCCCCATCTCCTAGAATGGAGGTGTCTGGGAGTCAGACGTTGATTTATGGGAGGCCCAAGGACACACCATTTACCAGACCATTGGATTTGTGTCTTGGAGGGAGGTGTTGGGACCCCTGTGTCGTGGCTCTGTCCTGCAGCTGGACTGACAGCGGGATCCGCCTGTGAACCAGGTTTGCAGACAGCCATGGGGAGCAGGTTGCAGCTCAGCTCTCTACCCCCCAAAGGAGCAAGGTGCAATGCACAGGATCCTCCAGGTCGAAGCAGTCAGGACCCATGGGAAGGGCACACACCCCCAGCAAGTTGTGGAGGTGTGGCTAGAGCAGACTGAGTATTGGTGTGTCCCCCCAATTCATATGTGGATGCCTTCACCCCTTCATGTGCGGGTGTTAGGAGGTAACATGCTTTAACGGGGATGGAGATCTCAGTGGGGTACCCATCCTTATCTGAAGGATCGTCTCACCCTCCTTCCTTCCCGTTCCTCACTCCCCCTTCCTTTCTCTCTCCCTGTCCTGCTGTTCCCGGTCCCGCAGGTGAGGATACAGCTAGAAGATGGTTTTCTGACAAACTGGGAAGAGAATCCTCAACAGCAGAGCAGTCTATTGATGAGACACAGAGAGAGAAGGAGAGAGGGAGAGATGGGGTGGTGGGGAGGGAGAGGGAGAGAGACAGAGACACAGAGACAGAGATAGAGAAAGAAGAAGAGAGGAGGGGAGATGAGGGGGGAGAGAGAGACAGAGACAGAGATGCAGAGAGAGAAGGAGGGAGAGAGGAAAGGAGAGGGGAGGGGAGAGACAGAGAGTGACAGAGACACAGACAGAGAGAAAAGGAGGGAGGGAAGGAGAGAGAGAGAGAGAGAAGAGAGGCGGTCAGTGGTTTAGAATCACAGACTCACAGTGTGAAAGACTGAAAACCACGGGTGACAGTGTCCTGCACTGTGTTTGAGGCCCAGGACCGGCTCCTCTCTTCAGCGCAAAATAGCTGGAAGCCACGGGGGCACGGTGTACCCTCAGCGCCCCTGAAACAGAGCGATGCGGCCGGAGGCTGAGGAGGTTGCCGCAACTCAAGTCACAATCCAAGCCAGTTCTCCCAAAGCCGCACTGCCAGCATCAATGAGACGGCGCTCTTCCGTCTAAAAGCCCCCCGCAGGATTGTCAGTCCCCACCCCTGCTGCACAAACGCCGAAGTAAAGAAGCCACACACAAATGCAGGTGGCCATGTTCTAGTCGATTCTATTGAGGGCCACAGAAATTTGACTTTTACATCATTTTCACATGTCACAAGATATTCTTTTGATTTTTCCCAACCACCTAAAAATATAAAAGCCATTCTTAGCTTGCAGGCCATCTAAAAATGCGCAGCGGACTCGGCTGGGGCACCAGAAGGTAACAGGTAATTCGGGTCCATGTGTCGGCGTGTGTCAATTTCACCTCTTTAATTTAAAAAAAAAAAAAAGAGTCACCATCAGAGAAGCTAACGCTGCTCAGGTTTGCTCCTGCTTGGGGGACAACAGCCTTTTCTTGTGTCGTCTCTCCTGGGGCCTCCGATCCCCCCCCCAAATCTTGTTTTAGAGCTTTTCTGAAATCTGGCACCAGTTAACTTTATAAACCCTCTACACATGACTGAATCTCAATTTATTTCACAGAACGATTTTATTTCTATTCATCCCTCATGACCCTGATCATTGTCCTCAACCCTCCACGAAGGAAAGCAAAGCAGAACAGAAAGAACCAGACCCTGGACCCTGCCTGTGGAGAACAAAAGGCCAATCAGGGGTGTTCCCCACAAAGCAGCCAGCCACTAAAGTGAATTTAGTTTCCATCTCTAAAATGCAATGGGGGGGGGGGTGGCACGGAGCAATAGCACAGCAAGTAGGGCGTTTGCCTTGCACACGGCTGACCCGGGTTCGATCTTTGGCATCCCTTATGGTCCCCCAAGCACCGCCAGGAATAATTCCTGAGTGCAGAGCCAGGAGTAACCCCTGAGCATCGCTGGGTGTGGCCCAAAAAGCAAAATAAATAAATAAATAAATGTCTTTAAAAAATAATAAAATAAAATGCAATACGGTGGGGGCAGAGTGACAGCATAGCTGGGGGGACATTTGCCATGCATGTAACCTTCCCAGGTTTGATCACCGGCACCTCCTGTTGGTATGCCAAACTTTATTTTTATTTATTTATTTATTTATTTTGATTTTTGGGTCACACCTGGCGATGCACAGGGGTCACTCCTGGCTTTGCACTCAGGAATTACTCCTGGCGGTGCTCAGGGGACCATATGGGATGCTGGGATTCGAACCCGGGTTGGCCGCGTGCAAGGCAAACGCCCTACCTGCTATGCTATCGCTCCAGCCCCGGTATGCCAAACTTTAGAGGGGTGATCCCCGAATGTAGAGCCAGGAGTAAGCCCTGAGCACCACGGGGCATGACCCCTCCCCCCACCCTGCCACCGAACAACAAAAGCAATAGCTTTGATAAGAGCCTTTAAGAATATTGTATGCAATCAAAGTGAAAGTAAAGTGAAATTTATTAGTTACACAGGCGGGGGGGCTAAGGGTAGGGGGGCTAGGGGCGTGGGGGATTAGGGGTGTGGGGGGGTTGGAGCTATACTGGGATTCTTGGTGGTGGAATACGAGCACTGGTGAAGGGATGGGTATTCGAGCATTGTATAACTGAGATTTAAACCTGAAAACTTTGTAACTTTCCACATGGTGACTCAATAAAAAAAAATAAAAAATTATAGTTTTATCAAAATAAAAAAAAAAAGAATGACCTTCGTCAGTCCTACCATACACAGCCAAAACGCCATGCTCAGCGTGATCCTAAACGCACGGAGGATACGGAGACTGCATAGAGACTCACGCGGCAGACTCTTGGTTAGGCTGCAAACACGGAACCAGCACACGGATCAGCATCCTCACGCTTGCCATGCTGTTCACAAGGGGAGGATGCAACAGATCTGGGGGTTTCAAAAGCCAGATGGGTCACAGGAACGGCCAAAAGGGACCAGGTATAGGAAACTGGGAGAGGTTGGGACAAGTCAAGGAGAATCACACACACGTGGCATCAAAACACACTCAAACCCAACAGCGTCACTGCTGGCCCATGTGCGTGTTCAGGGACAGACAGTTAGTCTCTGTCTGTCTAACACAGTTAGTCTCTGTTCAACCCCTTGCACCTCTGTCACTGTGCTGGCCGTTGATCTGGCCCACTCCTGCAGGAGGCTGTGCGGAGGGGAGCCTGGGAACCAGCTCCCTACCCATCCCTCTCCCTGAATCCCAGCCCTTCATTGCCAAAGGAAAGCCTGGTCAGGCCAGGAACCTGTGCAGAGCACCACAGCCAAGCCACTGCAGCAGAACGGAGACGGGGGACTCAATTTGTTCTGAGTCCCATCTCAGTGCTCCCCACTTACCACCCCCATGCACATCCGACTAAAGGTTGGCGACAGGCCATGCTGGTAGTGGGGAACCTGGAGATGCTCCTTCCGGCTGCATCCCTTAATTAACTCACTCACCAACTGGCCAAGTGAAACGAAAAAATAAGTCAGCTGGTCTCGCGAATAAGCACCTCCCAGCTGCCTCCCTCCCGCCAGCCAGAGCTGTCCTAGATTTGAAGGTCAGACATCAGAGACCCCGCCGGGCGGGGGATGGAGTCCGCGCAGGACTACAGGCACGGCACCTCCCACCCTCCCACCTGGGGCGCCACTGATTTAAATATCACAGCCACGGGAGCCGTTGTCCAATGTCACCCCAATTAGGGGCCCTTAGAGATTGGACGGGCCCTGAGGGTGAGCACGAGGAAGTCTGCTAGATGAGAGGAGAGGGGACCCAGAGCCTCAGGCACCCAGCACCCACACCTCCTGTTGGGAAGGTCAGGAAGTGCCCGAGGCCGGCCCAGCTCTCTTCCGGGCACCCAGCGTGTCGGTGCTCCCCGGGGAGGGAGAGCCCACTCATGACGGCTAAATGAAAGTGCGGCCAATAAAAAGCAGGCAGCCGGGATGTGGGAGCACTCGGGGCTGTTCACGGGTGCACTGCTCGGGTTTGACTTCCCCAGAGCTGAGGGCTGGCAGGGGTGGCGTGAGGACCCCAGCTCCGGGTGCTGGAGGCAGGCGAGTCTGAGGCAGGACCCTGCACTCCAGAGTACCCTTAAGGGCAGGTCTACACCGCCTGTGCAGGTTGACCCCAGACCACCTCTTCCTGGCTTGCTCCCTTCCTCACTTACCTTCCGCTCTCTGGCCTGTCCCAGGAGTCTCTTACTAGCTCCCAGGGCGGGTGAAGCTGCTCTCGGGAATTCCCGGGACGCTTCCACCTCGGAGAGGGCTCAGTTAGAACATGTCGCCAACAAACAAGCTTTGCGAAGGCTCTGGAGCCTCTTCCCAGCCTGCTTCCTGCCAGAGAAGAAAAGAACCAGGGCTAGCGTGGGTCTCTGGCAGGGAGTGAAGGCTGAGCATGGGCTGGAAGTTGGGGTTCGCGGGCTTCCAGATCAGGGTGGGTTCCCACTGGGGTGAGTGATGCCCCCTTCTAGAGACCCTGTTATAACCAAGGTAGATTTTTCAGGGCCAAACAAATAATAATAATAATCATAAACAGCAGTGGGGGTGGGGAGAACTCTGCCCCTCTCCTCCATGGGGAGGAAGTAGGACTAAGGGCTTCCTGGTGGAGGGGGCACTGGAGGAGGGCCTGGGAAGAGAAGGAGGAGGAAGAGGAGGGAGAGGAAGAGAAGGAGGAGGAGGATGAGGAGGAGGGAGAGGAAGAAGAGAAGGAGGAGGAGGAGGAAGTGGAGGAGGAGGAGGAAGAGTAGGAGGAGGGTGAGGAAGAAGAGAAGAGGAGGAGGAGGAAGAGTAGGAGGAGGGTGAGGAAGAAGAGGAGGAGGGAGAGGAAGAAGAGAAGGAAGAGGAGGAAGAGTAGGAGGAGGAGGAGGGAGAGGAAGAAGAGGAGGAGGAAGTGGAGGAGGAGGAAGAGTAGGAGGAGGGTGAGGAAGAAGAGAAGGAGGAGGAGGAGTAGGAAGAGTAGGAGGAGGGTGAGGAAGAGAGGAGGAGGAGGAGGGGGAGGAAGAAGAGAAGGAGGAGGAGGAAGAGGAGGAGGAGGGAGAGGAAGAAGAGAAGAAGGAGGAGGAGGAGGGAGAGGAGGAAGAGAAGGAGGAGGAGGAAGAGGAGGAGGAGGGAGAGGAAGAAGAGAAGAAGGAGGAGGAGGAGGGAGAGGAGGAAGAGAAGGAGGAGGAGGAAGTGGAGGAGGAGGAGGAAGAGAAGAGGAGGAGGAGGAAGAGTAGAGGAGGGTGAGGAAGAAGAGGAGGAGGAGGGAGAGGAAGAAGAGAATGAGGAGGAGGAAGAGTAGGAGGAGGAGGAGGAAGTGGAGGAGTAGGAAGAGTAGGAGGAGGGTGAGGAAGAAGAGAAGGAGGAGGAGGAGGAGGAAGAGTAGGAGGAGGGTGAGGAAGAAGAGAAGGAGGAGGAGAAGGAGGAGGAGGAGGGAGTGGAAGAAGAGAAGGAGGAAGAGGAGGAAGTGGAGGAGGAGGAGGAGGAGGAGGAAGAGGAGGAGGAAGAGGAAGCGGAGGAGGAGGAGGAGGAAGTGGCAGTCAGAGGGGACCGTGGCATTTCTGGCACCGGAACTGCTTGAATCAAGGGGAAAGCACATTTGAATGAAGGGGTAGGTTATATCTGGGGGCACCAGAGACTGAGTGGTCTAGAGGCTGAGGGGGACACTCCAGCTGAATGGACTCTATGGTGATGAGAGCAAGTCTGTGGGGTTGGGCGCCAGTCTAGGGGCGGTGGCATCACAGACGAGCAGCTTCCCCCGGCCTTCCCTGTGTCCCCACCTGCAAGCTCTGGGGCCCAGAGCACTAATAGGAAACCCCCCTGCCAGCGTTTCTCCTTCCCTCTGTCCTGGGCGATGGAGGCCCCTAAGCGGGGTGAGGAGCCCTGCGCTCAGGGAGGGAAAGGTCGTGAGGGTCGGCTCACACGACGGCCTGGAGGCTGGAAATGTGTGGGTGCACTTAGGGGAGGGGTGAATGAGACCGTGGAGGCATGAGGGGGGATAAGAAGGGGCATGGCAAGGCTGGTGCCCTCAAAGGCCAGGGACAAAGGTTTTGGATTTAAGTTTGCAGCCACGTTGTTTTATTGTTGTTGTTGTTGTTGTTTGCTGGGCCACTCTGGGCATGCTCAGGGCTGACTCCTGGCTCTGCACTGAGGGATCACTCCTGGCAGAGCTCGGAATCGAACCAGGGTCTACTGCATGCCAGGCAAGCACCCGACCCGCTCCAGCCCCACAGCCAGGCGTTTGGCCTCGTTCCCCAGCAGCCAAATCTCTTCTTCCCTCCCCTCCCCTCCCCTCCCCGTCCTCTCCCCTCCCCTCCCCTTCCCTCCCCCCCCTCCACTCCCCTCCCTTCCCTCCTCTCCCTCCCCTCCCCTTCCCTTCCCTCCCCTCCCCTCCCCTCCCCTTCCCTCCCCTCCCCTCCCCTCCCCTCCGCTGTCTCTGGGATGTTCTGACCCAGCAGGAGGTGACATGCTTGGATGTGGCGTTTGCACCTTGGCAGGGGGCAGGGATGCAACACGTGGCTGGTGCTTAGCCCTATTGCAGGGGTGGGACTGGGGGGGGTGTGGGGGGAGGCTCATGCGTTAGTTGTGCTGCTGGCAGGCCCCTAAGGGCTGAGTCCTGTCAACCATACACTCAGTTGGGGGCGTTGGGGTCCCAGAGAACACAGCCGCCAGGGTCCGTTATTTATGATGGAGCACCAGAGATGGAACTCACAGTGCTTGCAAAGAGGGAGCTTTGTCCCTGAGCCACCCACGGGACCCAGCAGTGAAGTCTTTTGTCAAAAGGCTTTTGTGTATCACTCCCTTTTCACAGAACCAGCAGTAGTGGCCGAGTGTGATGGAGCCTTTCCGGGCCCCCGGGGCCTGGCTTGATTCCTGACATTCTCCCAATATCTCTCCTCGTGGCAGGCCGCCCCCTGATTGTATCTGGTAGCAGGGAGAGGCGCTCTGAAGGCGGATCTCAGGGTCAGAGCCCCTGGCTCCAGCCCTGTGAACTAGACCACAGTCTGCTCCTGCTTGCACTGGTCTTCAACTTGGCGGGCATGTCGCTGAGGGAGGTAGAGGGGAGTGACCCGGCAGAGCTGTAGGGGTGAAGAGAGAGGAGCCTTGGACCAGGCTCAGCGGGCCCAGAAAATCTCTTTTGCACCAGAGGTTAGGGGGATCTGAGTCTATGACCAGCCTCGTTCTGGGGCCCCCAACCCAGCCCCGCCCTGTCCGTTGCTGGTGCCTGCCACAACGGAGTTGAGTAGTTTCTAACTGAGTCAGCAGGAATAGCCAAACACATTTATCGTAGGGGCTCATTACATAAAACCGACGAGAGTGACATTATTACAAATTGATGTTTCCGTTCAAATGTATAAGCACTACTTATTATAAAGTCGGCCAATGAGAATAATGAAGCTATTTCAATAACAGAATAATTGGGAATTGTGTATTATAAATAATAGTTGCAATCCGGCAGGAGCATCAATATCCAATTTATTCGGGCATTTTAGAGTTGGTTTCACTATATTATTCAAATCCCGATCCATCCCGGGAAAGTCGTTGCAAATGGTAAGGGATTTTCAGAACACGTTCCCTCTCCATCTCAGCATTTTCTCCGATTATATGGATCCAGGGACTTCAAGAGGAATAATGGGACATTATTTTGTTTGGGAGTTGAATTATTAATCATACCTAAGCCCTGCCTTCATTTCTTAAATTGTGGGGTCCTACATGCGGAGGGAAGGAGGTAAAGGTCCCTCAGCTTTCATATTCTGTGTTTGCCAGGAAAGCTCTTCCCAAGGCAGCTTGAAGATGCTCAGATTGTCATTCTAGGAAATATCCGGTCCCAGCATCCATCTCGATGGCAGCTCTTCACTCAGACCTTCTCAGCGAGTTTGACTTTATTTTTCAGTTTAAGCCCATACATGCCTTCGGAGTCTGTTTTCTCTTAAATAGGAAGGTGAGCATGATAAGCAGGGTGATGATGGGGGCCGCCCATGGCCAGGTTCAGCCCTGTCAGATAAGAAAGAACCCCCATTTATTTTCAGCGCTGAAGGGCTTTTCTGATGGGAGATAATCAGGACAGCCGGCGCTCTGACCCACCGTCCCGCTGGACCTGCCCTTTGTGGGCCCAGAGGAAGCACAGTTTAAATTGACTGTTGCCCAGGCTCACTCAGAATGGGTCCCCATGGCGATGTGCCAGCTCCCGCACCACCTGACGCAGTGGAGGGGGCAGAGCAGGTGAGCAGCCCAGCCTTGGTGCTTCCCCCAAGAATCCCCAAGGAGACCCGGATGGCTGCACAGGCTTCTCGGGCTTCCGCACGGAATCCTGTCAGGTATCACGAAGGTGGATCCTTGGGAACGAAAACTGGCTGGTGACTCCCCTGTCATCTTGTTTGCAGATTTTATTTTATTTTATTTTATTTTTTGCTTTTTGAGTCACACCCAGTGATGCACAGGGGTCACTCCTGGCTCTGCACTCAGGAACCACCCCTGGCCGTGCTCAGGGGACCCTGTGGGATGCTGGGAATCGAACCTGGGTCAGCCGCATGCAAGGCAAACGCCCTACCCGCTGTGCTATCGCTCCAGCCCCTTGTTTGCAGATTTTAAATGATTGAAAAGTACAGCAAGGGGCCGAAGAGAAGGTATAGAGGGCCGGGCACTTGCCATGCATGTGGTCAGCCTGGGGTCAGTCCCCGGCATCCCATAGGGTCCCCTGAGCACCCCCAGGAGTGATCCTTGAGCACAGAGCCAGGAGTTAACCCTGAGCACTGCCTGGTGAGGGCCCTAAACAAACAAACAAACAAAAAATGCATGAATAAAAATATGTCTATCTAGCCCCTGCTTGGTGAAGAAATCTTCTCTGATCTCTTGGAGGGGGGCTCCCCAAACCCTATGCCTGGGTGGTCTCTTGCAGCTCTGTCCAGGCAGATTCTCAGCTCTCCAGGGACACCAGCCCCGTCAATGAAGGAGTCTCTTCTCCCGCCCCCTCCCCCACCCTGGGAGGTTTCCAGGAGTAGAAAACCCAACTCTCCTGTCCCCCCCCCACCCCGCATCCCTCACCACCCCCGCCCCCCCTCGCCCCAGCCTGCGGGATCCCCTTCTAGAAAAGTCATTACTGCCTCTCTTGGTCGTCTGCCAGCTCTAAAGTGTCTTTTTAATTGCATCTAATTTGGCCTCATCTCATTAAATCCTTAATTTAAACCGGAGTGATCCCTCTAGCTCTGGTTGCCTAATGACAAAGGGGCCCCCACGTCCTTCCCCCCGCCCCCGCCCCCCAGTCAGGACTGCTCTCATTTCCAGGTGGTCTCTCTGGGAGGCTTCTGACAAGTGACTGTCGTCCTCGCCATGCTAAGTGCTGAGCGTGGCGCCCGGCCAAGAGGGTTCCCGGGAGCGGTAATTACTCGTGAAGGCTCAGCTCGCCACCCTGCCTGGCCAGGTTCTCCGGCTAAGCCGTGGCCGCCACATCCAATCTGGTGGCGCAGGGACGGGAGTGGAGCGAGGGGAAGAGAAGAAACAATAGCAAGTTCTGTTCACATCAGCGGCCACGCCACGAGCCAGAGCAGGGCAGCCTCAGCAGGGAGGAGGCTACTGGTCTCCAGAGACAGACAGGGAAGTCGAAGTTTGCAGGTGGAGAGTGGCAGGTAGCCGGATCTGAAGGTGGTTCTGTTCTCTGCTCCTCTACCTCCCGCAGTCTGAGCGCATCTCCCGCTGGGCTCAACTGCCAGGTTTCCCCTGCTCAACCCTCTCAGCTCTTCAGCCAACTCAAGTGCTCCCATCCAGGGTATGCTTGCAAACTATAGATTCCTGCCTCAGGGCCTTTGCACTGGCTGTCCCCTCTGTCAGGGATGTGCTTCCTCTGCATGATTGTCTGGGTCTTTTTTTTTCCTTCCTCAGGTGCCGGCTCCAGCCCCTCTTTCGGCAGAGACATCTTTCCTACTCTCCTTCGCTGCCTCTCCCTAACTCTGTGCCTTCACCCTGCCATTTGGTGGCAGTTTTATTCCATTTGCTATTGACACTTGCCACTCACTCTGATCCTTTAAAAATGAAACTCTAGGGCCAGAGACATGATTGTTCAAGGTGCTGAGCACCGGCCTTGCATGTGGGAGGTCCAGGTTTGGTCCCTGACACCATAGGGGCCCCCAAGCACTGGCTGGTAAGTTCTCCAAACAAAGAAGGGCACGGACGACCCGGAAGAAGGGAGAATCCTTCAGCGCCCTTCACTGATGCTGCCGGGTCCCTGGAATGGCAGGGGGCGCAGGCCACCTCTCCAGTCCGTGTTTGTGGTCTGCCCCCACCTTGCCACTGGCCCCCTGGGGGACAGTCCCCATCCAGCATGTCTGGGCTCTGGCGGTTGCCATGACTGAGATCCTGCCCATGATTTTAGCCAGCAAAAAGGCCCCCTGGGGGTGACCCCCCAAACTGCAGTGTGGGAGCCTCAGTGAAGCTCAAAGTTTGCTGCAACAACAGGAATGTTGGGAAGCGGATTGTTATAGAAACGCCCAGTGCTCCTAGGTTCCTGCCACAGTGGGCTGTGCTGCTGGGATTAGAGTGGAAGGCTGGGTGGAGAGAGATGGGGCCCCTGGTTCACTCTCTCGTCCCCTGGCTGAGCCTCGGCTTTCTTGCCCGTAAAATGGGATTGTGGCAAAGACTGACACACCTCCAAATGAATAAGAACAACCAGTGCTGGTGCAGATGCGAAAACAATATGGGTGTTCCTCAAAAAATGAGAAATTGAGCTCCCATGTGACCCAGCGATACCACTTCTGGAAATACACCCTGGGGGTCCAAAACCACACAGCAGAAACACCAGATGCACCCCTATGTTCATTGCAGCACTATTCACAATAGTCAGAATCTGGAAACAACCTGAGTGCCTGAGAACAGACAAATGGATAAAGAAACTATGGCACATCTACACAATGGAATACTATGCAGCTGTTAGCAAAAATGAGGTCATGACATTTACCATAAATTTGGTCTAAAATGGATGGCTTTGGAGAACATTATGTTGAATAAAATGAGTCAGAAGGAGAGAGACAGATATAGAATGACTGTACTTACTTGTGGGATATATTAAAAAAAATAGTATGAAACTAATGTCTAAGGCCAGGAAAAATGGGCCAAGAGGACTGGTTAATAGTTGGGAATTGCATAAAATATTATCTCTATAATGACATGATTTATGTGTTACTTACTCATAGATTGACTTTATATTGCATTTATGTTTGCCTAAAATAATAAAAGTACAAAACTTAAAAAAAAAAGTTGGGAATTACCACCAGGGTGTAGGATGTGGGGGATGGAGGGTAGTTAAGATAGAGGAGAGTTCATTATGACAATACTGGTTGGAAATGATCACTATGACAAGAACTGAGTGTTGAAAGTAGGTAAAGGGATATACATGATTACCTTTCAGCATCTGTATTACAAACCACAATAGGAGAGACAGAGACATAGAGAGACAGAGACAGAGAGACAAAGACAGACAGAGAGAGAGAGAGAAGAGAGGTGCTTGCCATAGAGGCAGGTGGGGGAGGGGTGGTTTGAGGAGGTGGGAGGGAAACTGGGGACACTGGTGCTGGGACATGTACACTGGTGTAGGAATGGGTGTTGCAATAGTGTATGACTGAAACCAAATCATGAACAGTTTTGTAATGCTCTATCTCAGGTGATTCAATAAAAAAATAATAAATTTTTAAAAAGGACTGTGACGCACTTCACAAGGCTGCAGGGAAGAGTCGGTGAGAAGACGGACATGAAGGGTTGGCCCTGAAGTCAACAATTTCCTTGCTGTCCTTGCTTTCTGCGAGGGAGACAGCCCTAAGCAAGGCTCAGGGGGCCTGGCGATACTCAGCCAGCCAGGCCGGTTGGCTCAGTGTTTGGCCTCAGCGATGCGGATGCTCAAGTCCTCCAGGTTCCCCAGCAGTGCTCTGGGGATCATGCTGTGCTGGGGGTTGAGCTCAGGGCCTCATGCATGCCAGGTATGTGCCCCAGCTCTTGGAGCAACTTCCTGGTCCCACTTGTCTTGATCTCATGAAACAAAGAAAACTGGAAACGGATTTTATAAAAATTCTTTACTTCCTTTGAAATTAGTCCTGGCAAGAATGCCCAGAGGTCTGAGATCTGGCTCTCCCTGCGAGTCGGCAAGAAGACTGCCAGCTCCTCAGCTGTGGGAGGGAGATGGGAGGCTCCTGGCCCAGAGACCACAGGTCCACGTATGACCCAGCCAGTGAGGAGAGCTCTGTGTCCGTTCTTCTTGCTCCCACATCCTAGGGGTAATTGGAGCAGCCCAGTGGATATGTGCCAAAAACTGAGGGCCCCTGAGTTTAAATAACCCACATCTTTTCATCTTTTCAGTGGTCCATAAGCAATCCTCCCTGCCCTGTAAGGAGGCGTTATCTTTATTTCACTGGGCAGCAGAAGAAGCCTCCCTCTGCGTGCGGGCAGAATCGGTCTTTCTCTTCAAAGGCTATTCCATGAACAAGAGCCCATGGAGGGGGTGAAGCGATAGCACAGCAGGTAGGGCATTTGCCTTGCACGCGGCAGACCCGTGTTCAATTCCCAGCATCCCATGTGGTCCCCCGAGCACCGCCAGGAATTATTCCTGAGTCCATGAGCCAGGAGTAACCCCTGTGCATTGTCAAGTGTAACCCAAAAAGAAAGAAAAAAAAAAGAGTGCACGGAAAGAGTCTGGAGGGAGAGCTGCCAGTGTCTCTCCCTGGAGGCTGGGCAGACACGTGAGAAATCCTTGGGAGACCGTCTCTAAAAAAGCCACGTGCAGGGAGCCGGAGAGGCTAACACAGACCCGGATTGAATGGCGCTCTGAAGGGGATTGCACCCTTTATCTGCACCCCTCTCATCAGATAAAGGGTCAGTATCCAGGAGAAATAAAGCACTCACCAAGCTCAGTGGCAAAAATACCCATAATCCCACCAAAAACTGGGGAGGAATGATCAGAGAGGTCCCCGTAGAAGACAGATACCTAGTAGGCACATGAAGAAGTGCTCGTTGTCACTTTTATTTATTTATTTTTGGTTGGGGGCAACACCCAGCAATGCTCAGGGTTTATTCCTCACTCTGTACTCAGAAATCACTCTTGGTGATGCTTCAAAAGCAGGTCAGCAGCCGGCAAGATAAGTGTCTTACCCACTGTACTATCTCTCTGGTCCTCACTGTCATTTATTGTCAGGGAAATGCAAATTAAAATGACAATGAGATATTAATTCACACCAGTGAGAATGGCGTAAAGATTGGAAACAGGCCACACTCAGCAGTGAAGAATCCTGGCCGGCAGGTACCGCAACACCAGAGGATGCTCCAGGCCCCAAACCAAGCCAATATCACCAGGGTGCCCCAGATGGAGGAGGTGCAGTCTCCCCGCCTTCTCCAGATGGAATCCCGGCGACCATGAGTTTCTACAAGCATGACTCCGGGGTATGTGGGGACCAGGACAATGTCTCCAAACAGCATGGCCCCATAAGCAGCTGCACGACCTTTCTTGACAACAAAGTGAGCAATGGAAAATAGATGATCTAGCATCTGCCCCTAGAAGGCAGGCTTGAATGGTGGTGCTGAATATCCAAGCAAAATATAATGTCTAAAACTATAGAGAGAGCCCCAGAGGCACACAAACCAATTCTGGAACCCAGAGGCTTCTTACAGAAATGTCTCTAGACTGTGAACTAAGCTATGGCCCTGTGCTGCCCCGGGAGGGGAAAGGTTTTTGTCCCTCGGCCTTTCCTTATAGCAGCGGTGGCATGGCGACCACCACCTTTCAGAGCCCATTGGACGGAGGCATGAGTTTGCAGTGACAGGGCGCATGGGAAATCTCGGGATGGGGGGGCAGTTATGGCTCTGCTCCCCGCCCAGATTAGACCCTGAGCGGTTGCCCACAAATGGCTCCTCCGCTCCTGAACGGCCATGATCCCAGAGGCACACAAACCAAATTCGGAACCTAGTGGCTTCTGGCAGAAACCACTCTGGACTAAATTACTAAAATACCAGAAATCCAAAATCATATGCTCTTCATTATCAGCAATAGAAAACAAATTATCAAATGATGCCTTTTCAGCAGGTCTGATTGTTGGGGGAAAATTCTAAATAATATTAGTGGGTTTTCTGTCGAAACATTGAATGTAATCAAAGTAAAGAGAGAGTAAAGTGAAAATCATCTGTCATACAGGCAGAGCGGGGGGTGGGATGGGGGTATACTGGGGTTCTTGGTGGTGGAGCATGTGCACTGATGAAGGGCTTGGTGTTTGATCATTGTATGACTGAGACTTGGGGCTGGAGCAATGGCACAGCGGTAGGGTGTTTGCCTTGCACGCGGTCCACCCGGGTTCGATTCCTCCGCCCCTCTCAGATAGCCTGGCAAGCTACCAAGAGTATCTTGCCTGCTACGGCAGAGCCTGGCAAGCTACCCGTGGCGTATTCCATATGCCAAAAACAGTGACAAGAAGTCTCACAACTCCATTGTGAGATGTTACTGGTGCCCAAATGAGCAAATCGATGAACAACGGGACAACTGTGCTGTGCTGTGCTATGACTGAGAGTTAAACCTGAAACTTTGTAACTGTTCTCATGGTGATTCAATTAAAAAAAAATTGGAAACAAGTGTTGTTTCAGGTGTGATGATACAGGAACCCTCATTCACTGCTGGAGGGAACATCATCTGGTTCAGTCTCTACTGAAAACAGAATGGAGATTTCTCAAAAATATCATCGTCATTATCATCCTGTTGATCGTTGATTTTCTCGAGCAGTCTCAGTAACATCTCCACTCATCCTAGCCCTGAGATTTTAGAAGCCTCTCTTTACTCGTTCTTCCCAATAGTGCCGCATTGGAGGCTCTTTTAGGGTCAGGGGAATGAGACCCATCATTGGTACTGGTTTTGGCATATGAATACGCCACAGGGAGCTTGCCAGGCTCTCCCAAAATATAAAAAAAGATATAAAACTAGAATTTCCAAATGACCCAGGGATTCCATTTCTTGGCATCCACTCCCAAAACATAAAAATATCAATTCGAAAAGATGTTTGCATACCTCTGTTCCTAGCAGCACTTAGAAGATAGCCAGGGTATGAAAACAACCCACATGTCTACTGACAGATAAAGTAGTAGCAGACATACGCACTAGAGCCATGAGAAAAGATGAAAGTTTACAGTTAACTGGAACTTGGATGGAATTAGAAGGGATCATGTTATGAGAATAAGAAGACAGACAAATACCAGACAATCTCACTCAACTGTGGAATACAGAGAGAAAATAAGGGAAGAAGCAAATCGTACAACAACAAAGCCTTGCCCTGGATCAAAAACCTAAAACTACCAAGCAGTGGGGGAGTGAGGGAGGGTAGGAGGAGCGGAGCAGAGGTAACATGAGGATGTGGGGTGCTTTGGGGATAATGAAGAGGCATCAAAATCACAATGTTAACACTATTACAACCATGATACCGTGCTTGAATGATTCCATGTGCCAACACCAATCCCGCCTCCCTCCAGTGTGACCTTCCTTCCACCAATGTCCCCAAGTTTCCCAGCCACCCCCCCCACCCCGTGCTTGCCCCCTTAGCAGCACTGTAGCACTGTCATCCCATTGTTCACCGATTTGCTCAAGCGGGCACCAGTAACGTCTCTATTGTGAGACTTGTTGTTACTGTTTTTGGCATATCGAATACACCACGAGTAGCTTGCCAGGCTCTGCCATGCAGAAGGCATACTCTCGGTAGCTTGCCGGGATCTCCGAGAGGGATGGAGGAATCTAACCCGGGTCGGCCACGTGCAAGGCAAATGCCCTACCCATTGTGCTAAATAATTTATTTTATATTGCTTGTTATAACTTATATCTTACAATGGTGTTATTAAAAATCACTGAGGATTTACTGAGCTGTTCTTTGCTAGTTGTATCTTTTGTGTTACTGTCTTTGCTCATTGAATTTGGTGGGTTTCTACGCGACTTTCCCATCTAAGTTGCTGTGTCCCTACTGGGCTGTCAGCACCAGGACCTCAGGAGATGCTGTGCAGTCACACATGTGGTCATGTGCTCCAGGAGCTGTAGAGCTGGGGTGTTTCGGCAGCTTGGCTTCGATGAGTCATGACGCTGGACCATTTCTATGAGAGGAGCTTGATCTGGGTGAGATGCTGGGCCTTTTGGCAGGGCGGGGACTCATCCCACCCCTCTCCCAAGAGACGCCAGAGATCTCAGCTCTGAGGTGGGGCCTGCCTGTGATCACTGAGCCTAGCTGCCTTCTGAGATTTGTTATGGAGCCGGGCCATCTTTTGGAGGGGCAGAGAAATAGTACAGGAGGTCACTGTCACTGTCACTGTTGTCTCGTTGCTCATTGATTTGCTCGAGCGGGCACCAGTAACATCTCCATTGTGAAACTTGTTTGTTACTGTTTTTGGCATGTTGAATATGCCACAGGTGGCTAGCCAGGCTCTGCCATGCGGGCCAGTGCAGGCAAGATACTCTCGGTAGCTTGCCGGGCTCTTCGAGAGGGACGGAGGAATCGAACCCGGGTCGGCCGCATGCAAGGCAAACACCCTACCACTGTGCTATAGCTCCAGCCAGCATTTATTTGCCTTGCACATGGCTGATCCTAGTTTGCTCCCTGGTGGGCCACATATCGTCCCCTGAATCCTGCCAGAAGTGATCCTTGAGCACAGAACCAGGAGTAAGCCCTGAGCACAACTAGGTGTAGCTCCAACTGGACCACCCCACCAATGAACAGTGCTTTTGGGCTGAGGAGTTGGCTCAATGGGCTGGAGCACATGTGTTCTGTGTGGGAGGCCCAGGTTTGATGTCACACAAGCCACTAGAGCCACTGGGGGAAAAAACCCACCATTGTTCCAAGAGTCGTCCCTGGGCACCCAAGGAGAGATCCATAGAACTTAATCCTATACTAAGTTCCTCTCCAGCGGGGCAGTTTCTTTCTCTTCTATTTTGCAATAAGCTTTTCTATTTTCTCTTTTAGAAAATCTATATATTTTAGACAGGAAGTATCTATCTATATATCGGTAATGGAAAAATAACAGACTTTAGGACCTGGGCCAGTCTCCATAGGTCGGGCCAGTGGCTCAGTGAGAGAGCACTTGCCTTGCATGGGTGAGTCGTGGGTTTCATGCCTGACATCACAAAAGAAAGGAAGGAAGAAATAAAATACAGCATTTAATCACCCTACCCCAGAAAACTATTGTGGGCAGGTAGTGAGTTGCTTTTGTTGTTTGCTTGTTTGTTTGTTTGTTTGTTTGATTTCGGTCCACACCCAGCAGTGCTCAGGGCTTACTCCTGGCTCGGTGCTCAGGGATCACTCCTGAAGGGCTCAGGGGGGACCATATGGGGTAGCAGGAATTGAACCCAGGTTGACTGCACGGAAGGCGACTACCTGGGCTACCCTATCACTCCAGCACCTGGTAGTGAGTTACTTTGTAGCAAAGTTTTCCATCATGACACCCAGTCCCTAAAGAGGGGTGGGCCGGTGGGCCCCTTCTTTTACTCTTCTTCGTGTCTTTCTCCCAAACACCTGAAACTGCAGGATAAATCGCTTCACTTTCTGGAAGCAAACTCACATCCCCCTGGCTCTCCCCGATCCCTGCTTGGGAGCCGCTGGGGCATTTGGGAGAGTGACCGGTGGCCCCTGGAGATGGGGAGGGCAGAAGGACATCCAGTTGCAGCTGTCACTCTAGCTGCCCTGTGGTCCCTGAGCCCGAGCATCCAGCCTCCTCACAGGGCTTGGCGGGATCCCCCAGGAGGATTCCGCCTCCATCCTACGTCCCTGAATACGGGCAGGGGAGAGGGGGAGAAAGCCCGGGGTCCTCATAACCTTGCTGGGGATGGGTCCCCCTTTTTGCCCACTTTCTCCCCTCCCTCCATGCACATGCCATGAATTCAAGCAGCTCGGATTGTCAGGGCACAGAAGCCAAGCAGAAATTGATCTTTGCAAGCAGTTCCTCTATCCAAAGTCAAGTATGAGCAAAGGCTCTGGGTTCTTCTTTCTTGGAACTGGGAGGGAAAGGAAAAAAGGATGAACAAACATCTCAGTGCATTCATTGCCCAAAACATGCACGTAGGCTTAAAAAAAAAATTAAGAACCCTTATACATCTACCACATGGAAGAGCCTGGCAAGCTCCCCATATTCGATATGCCAAATACAGCAACAATAACAAGTCTCACTCCCCTAATCCTGAAAGAGCCTCCAATCGTTGGAAAAGACGTGTCAGGAGAGGCTGCTAAAATCTCAGGGCTGGGACGAATGGAGACGTTACTGGTGCCCGCTCGAGCAAATCGATGAACAACGGGATGACAGTGATACAGTGATACCTCTGCCCCAAGACAGTCTCATTTCGGTGGCAGAGCAAGTGTCTTTCCTATAGATCTGTGGGCACTTGGAAAATCCTTCTCTTTCCTGAGTCTGCCTCTTCCAGGAACTTGCAGGCTGCTGAAGAGGCAGGTAGCTAGAGAGAGTCCGAGCAGACCAGATGCTCACACTTACTCCTGATAATTGGTCGGCCCTTTCAAGAGCAGGTGGGTCTCGAGACAGTAATTGGCAGGGGCAGAGGTAGCCCGCCAGGGATGGGTAGGTGTTAATTGCTCTTTCCCTCTGCTGCTCGAGCTGGATCCCAGAGGAGAGGGAGTCGCAAGGCCTAGCCAGAAATGGGAAGGGCAGAGGCTTAGGGCTTCTCTAGGAGACTGAGAAGATACAGTTAGTAAACAATTATTTTTTCTGGTCTGTTTTTGTTTGGTGGCCACACCCAGTGGTGCTCAGGAATTACTCCTGGGTCGGTGATCAGGGATCACGCCTGGCGGTGCTCAGGGGACCATATCTGGGGTTGGGGACTGAACCCGAGTTGGCCCCATGCAAGGCCACTGCCTTACACGCTGTGCTGTCTTTCCAGCCCTTACCTCAGAGAACTTGCTGGAATTCCAAACTGCTGAGTGCAGAGCTGGGACTTAAAGCTCATGGTTAGACTTTCCTTCCCTGCTGGCAGGTTTCTTTCTTTCTTTCTTCTTTTTATTAAATTTATTTTTTATAAAGTTGTGCATGATATTTGATTACATTTAATATTCAAACACCAATCCCACCACCATTACACACTCCCACCACCATATTTATTTCTGACATTCCCATCCCGAACCACAAATCCTGCTCCCAAAGCAGAACCGTAATAATTTAGTTTGTATTGCTATTATGAATAGTCCACTAAAAATGATCCCACAAAAGGTTTCATAGAGGAAAGAGTGTAAAGATTGTTGTATTTCACCCATGAGCCATAAAGCTCTTCTATAAGATATTAGTAACAAGTTGTTAAAGGTTGAGCCGTGTGTGTGTGTGTGTGTGTGTGTGTGTGTGTGTGTGTGTATCTGTGTAAATGTATTTCCTAAGATTGGTTGCCTTCTACTCTAAACCCCATCAAATGTGGTGTGCTACTCTTGTCCAAAACCTTCAGGTCCTGTCTCAGTTGTCTGTCCCCTGTACCCCCACCCTCCAGTTTCTCTCTTGTCCCCTCTCCCCCTCCCCAACTCCTCTCTTTTTCCATACCCTCTCTCCCTCCCTTTCTCTTTCTCTGTTTCTCCCTCCATTCACAGCGATGCTCAGGGATTTGGGAGTCCCAGCAATGCAGACCCGGTTGCTTGGGCCTTGTGGTACTGTGGCTACCACAGCCAGCAGACAGCGCTGGGCTTGAAACCTGGGTCCTCAAACTTGCCACGCCTGTGCTCGACTCATTTGAACTACACCCCAGTTCAGCCCCTTGGTTCTCCAAATACATCATCTCTCTCCTCCAAGCCTTTGCCGAGCTGTTATGCTTAAGACCTGGAATGTTCTCCCTTTCTCCAGAAGTCTAAATTCTACTCATACTTCAAAGACAACTTCCTCTTTGACTCTTAGACTTCCAGGCGATGTGATTCCCTAGTCTTCTTCTTCCCTTTCCCGTCCCCATCCCACATCCCAGCCTTGGCACAGTTAGAAAACTGTGGAAGGTAGAGTAATGTCCTTTCCCTACCCCTAGAGATAGCCAGAAACCTGGGAACATGTTTATAAGACACAACGGGACTTTGCAGAGGAGATTAAATGAAGGCCATTGAGTTGGGGGGGGGATCTAGATTATGCCAGGGGGTCCAGTTCCCTATAAAGGTCCCTAGCTACAGGCCCAAGGAGTACAGGGACAGAAGGAGATGTGGATGTGGGTATAGAGGCAATGAGGTATGTGTATGTGGGGGGGGGGAGGTACATGAAGCAAGGGTTTGTGGGTACCCTCCAAAGCTGGAAATGGTATCACTGAATTCTCTTTTGGAACCTCCAGAAAAGACCCAGCCTTCCTGATAGCTCAATTTCTGCCCAGGGAGACCCATCTTGGATGTCTAACCCTCGAAACTATAACCAGACACACACTTGTGTGGTGTCAAGTCACTATGCTTGTGGTGGGCTTAAATCAGCAGCCAGGAAGGAAGAATAGTACCGCCATCTGGGCACTGCTTTTGCTGGAGGGGGGAGGCTGGACTCCCAATCCTGGGTCCACGGCAGAGAGGTCGTGTACTCACTGGAAGAATGAATGAAGGGAAGGAGTGAATGAAGAGATGATGAGTGAATGAAGGAGCAGAGTAGGTGAATAAAAGAATGAGTGAGTGAAGGAAGGAATGAGTGAAGGAAGGAATGAGTATACAAGTGCATGAAAGAACAAGTGAGTGAGTGAATGAAGGAGCAAGTCAGGCCCTCCCTCCCCTCTCCTGCACAGTAACCTGACTATGAACATCCACTCTCTGGAGCTTCTTGGGAATTAATTTTTGCATTTCTGGGAATGACACTCAGAGTCTCTCACATGCAAGGCACATGCCTGGCCTGGGTATTAATTTTATTTCACACCCAGAAGGGCCTGCTCCCTACGTGATCACCCTGCTGTGTGCAAAAACATGAGGTGAGCCTGAGGCATCCTCTCTCGGGTTAAAAGAACCCTTTACCTTCCTGTCCCAGCTCACTCCTAGAAGTTTCCGTCATTGTGGAACATCAGGATTGCAGGATCCGCTACAGCCAACCCGTCCCAAGACTCACAGATGGAGATAGAAACTGAGAGAGTGAAGGGTCCAGAGCAGTTTGATTTCACCATGGAGGGGCCAGGAAGAGAACCAAGCCCCTTTCCCCCTCCCCAAGGACCCAGATCTGCATTTACAGGTGAAGTATCATCTCCAGTTTCAGAAGAGGAAACTGAAGCAGAGACGTCCCTCGCCTATAGTAGTGAGTGATCCCAAGTCTCTCCTCCTCATCCCTCGTTATACTAACCAATGACAAGCCCGTGGTCCGGCTGCGGGACCAGGTGGTGGTGGCTTAAAAGAAATCAGGTCTTGGCAAAAGTTCTGTTCAGAGCCCTCCAAACTCAGGAGGCGGGAAGTGCCTGGGCTGGGAGGAGGCTTTGCGAATTTGCCTTCTTCAATTAGGCTGTTTGCTTCTCTGAGTCCCGGGGATAATTTAACTAATGGCTCTGGTTTTCTGACATTATCGATTGGTCAAGATTAAATATGTTTGTCACAGTCAAGTGAACTAATCACTTTATTGTATTTCAAACACTAATTTCATCAGATAGATGCTTGGGGGGAGGCCCGGGGGAGGCGAGGGGGATGAGCACACGCAGAGAGGCGGGTCCTGGGGCGGTCGATGGAGCCGGTCTGCCTGGAGGTACTTGCCCTGGCAGGTTTCTGGGTGCTGGAGCCCAGTCACACAGACGAGAGGAATCTGCATTTGCCCGGCTTCTTCCATCACCGTTACAGGGCCTCCTTGAAATCTCTCATCTCGGGAGAGGCCATTGCTCAAGCATTATTGGAAAATGGTAGATGTTTCCAAATAGCTATCCTAAATCACCCCAGCCACTAATCCCACAGCCGCTCTGACACTGCCCGATGCAAATGCTGCCTCTCGGAGCCATTAGCCATTCTGGGAGCCACCGATTCACGGCAAAACCTGAAAATGAACCCATCTGTCTTTGAGGTTTGGAGAGGCTTTGCCGTTTCCATAGCTCAGCATGTTGGACAAGGAGACCCAGGGCTCATTAAATCATGTCCTGGCTCTGATGCCACTGAGCAAAGCTCCCTCCCCGAGAGGGCAGGAGGATTACTCGACACACAGGCACACAGCCGCCTGCATGCATGCACTCACCAGCACACAGCACAGCACATGCACGACGCTCACACATGTGCATACACAATGGTGTAGGCATACGTGTGTGCATAAACATATATGTTGACATATAATATGCAACCCCACAGATGTCATTCAGGCATATATGCACCCACTCGAGACACATGCACACACACAGTAATACCCATACTCCACATGTTTGCACACACACGACCACACTCACACATATACACATACTCACATGTGCACACATTTGCACACATGTGTACACATTTTGTGTGCACACACGTGCACAGACTCACATGTAAGTACACATAACCTGCACACTCAATGTGCACAGTTCACAGACATGTACACACACACAATGCACATATTCCATATGCTCTCACACACTGCCCACATTCATATGCATGCAAATCCTCACATATGCTAATATACTTACATGTGCACACATGCACACACACACATGCACATTCTCACACACACACACACACACACACACACACACACACACTTGTAGGCAAGGTCAGAAATTTCCAGGGGCCAAAGTTCCCACACACACAAAGAACTTTTTCCCCAGTCCTGAGACCACCTGACTGAGGGCCTGTGGAGACAAAGCCATTTTCTGTCTGGACTCAAAAACTCACTTCTGCTTAGTCAGTCTCACCTAACTCAGGCGTCAGTTGTGGCCCCACAGCTGAAGACAGTCAGGCATCTCTTCCCCACTTGGGTTTCGAGGCTCAGCATCTGTGGTGCCAGAATGAGGGAAGGGGCTGGTGTCTAATGCCATTGCAGGCCTTGGGGGCCAGGGTTGTACCCAGTGGTGCTGGGGGCCACAAGGGCCCAGGGGTGAACCTGGGAACCTCAGACCCGCAAGGCAGGTGCCCAGCATTAGCTATGGAAATTACCATCTATTTTTATGTGATTTAGTTTTATTTAGGCCTACCCAGCAGTTCTCTGGAGCTACTCCTGGCTCTGTACTCAGGGCTACTCCCAGGGGAGCTCAGGGGACATGGTGCCAGGGGTTGAACCAAGGCAAGCACATTACTTCCGGATTGTCTCTTTGGCCTATTTCTTTAAACGAAAATAGGGGCAATGCTCAGATGCTGGAGGACCATGTAGTACTGGGAGTCAGATTCAGGGCCTCAAACATGCTAGGCACATGCTCTACCACTTCAACTATTTCCCCTACCCTCATCTCTATTTCTAGCGGGAATAGGGGCTGGATACCCATTGGTGATCTCAGGGCTCCACTGGAACTGGCTTTCCTGACACCCAGCCCTGCGTAAAGCTCAGAGCAAACCCTACCCAAACTTCCAGAACCCCCGGCTCTTTTTGGCTTCTCTCCCCGGCTTCCTCCTGTCACTTTGCTGCCTTCCGGCCACTATGCTTTTGTGCAGAAGTCCCCAGACACTCTTCCACACAGGACCTTCAGGCTTCAGGTCAAGACAAAGGCTTCCCACTGGGGCTGGACTGAGCCAGCCCGGACCTGTATTCTCTCCAGGAAATCTCTATTTTTAGAAGGCTATTTTTGTGACTTAGATTCTGTGGGCTCTAAGGTGTTCCTGGGGGAGCTCGTTCGTGCACTAGGAGTTGCATCCATCCCTAGGAATCCTAGTGGGTGAAACAAGACAGAAAAAACTAGCAACAGCTCCCCGGGGAAATTCCAAATGCCGGAGCAGCAATAAATAGATTTGCTGAACATTTTGAATCTTCGAGCATCATTAAAACCTGGAGAGCCGTGCATGGAGAGTGTAACCTGGCCTTTCGTCTCTTTTTATGCTGTGTAACTCCAGATGTTGTATCTCTTAAAAAGATCTGGTTTTCTACATGACAGAGTACCCAATTTGCAAAGAAGGAAGAAAAAAGAGAGAGAAAGAAATCCTGGTGCCCGCCCCGCAAGTTAGCTGAACACGGGCAGCATGCCAAGTTGCAGTGTGTTTGCTGTGAGCTGGACCTCGGGAGTGTTCCGAGTGTGGGTCTGAGGACCATGATGGATGCGGAATCAGGAGAGCAGAGCTGTGGCCTCTGGCTGCGGGAGCTGGTGAGATCCACGGGGCAGGACGCTAAGCTGGCATTGCAGGTGTGGCCACGGGCCTTTTAAACAAAGAAGAAGCGGGATCTAAGCACATCACGGAGCATACCCAGCACAGGCTGGGTGGGGCGGAAGCACGTCTGCAATGGCCATGTCCAAAATAGCTCAGATGAGGCTGGGGGTGGGGGTGGGGGTGGATGGGGAATTCGGAAGATGACTCAGTGGCTTAAAGCATGGGCTGGAAAGCACAAGGACATACGACCCATCCCCAGTGCCACCCCCTCACGCTGAGGTCATCCTGAACAGCTAAGCCCTGCAGTACCCCAGTGAGGAAGGCCTCAGAAGATGGCTCAGTGGAAGCGTAAGGTTCTGAGCTTAGCCCCGGTGCCACACCTGGTGAGGGAAGGGGGAAGCTCTCCTGCTCCAGATGCGGGGGGACGTAGTCTCTTCCTGTTGCTTTGTTCTTGGAATCCTAGAGAGGGGCTGGCAGGCTGTCCAGTTGTCCTTGGACCCTACCGGGAAGGCCTGTGGGCAAACAGGGGCCCTCCCAGAAGGCTGGCAAAGGCATTTTTTGGGGGGGGGGATAGGTCATACCTGGAGTTGCTCAGGGCCTATTCCTGTCTTCGTGCTCAGAAACCATCCCTGGCAGTGCTCAGGTGGCCATATGTAATACCAGGAGGTTGAAGTGGGGTGAGTGGGTTGCAAGGCAAGTACCTTATTCCTCTGCACAGGTCTCTGGCTCTGGCAGGGACACTAGGATGCAATCATTAGTGCTGTCGCTTCAGCCCCTGCCCTGATGACCAGTCTCCTTTGGTGTCCCCTTGGGCCCTCTGATATGTACACTGGTGACCACTGTGTCATCAGTTGGATCCTCACGCCGGGCTCCACTGCCTTCCCCGTGGTCACCTTCCCCTGCCTATTTCTTGACATTTGCTTTGCTTCTCTCCATGACCATCTTCGTGCCCTCCTGCTCATGATCTCTGTCGGCCCATCCACAATCTAGCGAGCTATCCACTGTGCCTCTATGATCTATCTGGGCATCTAGTCCCGAGTCATCTCAGCCCACTGTGACTTCTGTTGCCTTCCTGGATAGGCCCATGAGGTTCCAGATCTGTGCATCCCCTTCTGTCTACAAAATTCTCCGTGTGATGCCCCCACAGGGACCTTTCTCTCACAAGTCCCGAAGCACGGAGTCTAACCTTGACTTGGGGCTCCAGCTTGTTAGAACTGAGGGCTCTGTGATTCCTATCAACTTTCCCAGTGGCTCCAAGAAGGCAGCCATCGCACCAGCCATCCCAACCACATTCCAGCTAGAAAGAAAGAAGGGGTAAGAAGAGGCAAAAGAACCCTCAAAAGAGGCAAAAAAGTACAATCGAAACAACATCTGCACATGTATGTTCATCGCAGCACTGTTTACAATAGCCAGAATCTGGAAAAAACCCGAATGCCCCAGAACGGATGACTGGTTGAGGAAACTTTGGTACATCTATACAATGGAATACTATGCAGCTGTTAGAAAAAAGGAGGTCACAAATTTTTTATTTAAGTGGATCGGCATGAAAAGTTTCATGCTAAGTGAAATGAGTCAGAGAGAGAGAGACAGACATAGAAAGATTGCACTCATCTATGGCATATAGAATAACAGAGTGGGAGACTAACACCCAAGAATTGTAGAAACAACTACCAGGAGGTTGACTCCATGGCTTGGAGGCTGGCCTCACATTCTGGGGAAAGGGCAACTCAGAGAAGGGATCACCAACTATAATGTAGTCGAAGGCCATGTGGGAGAAGGGAGTTGCGGGCTGAATGAGGGCTAGAGACTGAGCACAGCGGCCACTCAACACCTTTATTGCAAACCACAACAGCTAATTAGAGAGAGAAAACAGAAGGGAATGCCTTGCCACAGTGGCAGGGTGGGGTGGGGGGGAGATGGGATTGGGGAGGGTGGGAGGGACACTGGGTTTACAGGTGGTGGAGAATGGGCACTGGTGAAGGGATGGGTTCCCAAACTTTGTATGAGGGAAGTATAAGCACAAAAGTGTATAAATCTGTAACTGTACCCTCACGGTGATTCTCTAATTAAAAATAAATAAATTAAAAAAAAATAAAAAAATAAAATAAAATGGAACATTAAAAAAAAAAAAAAAAAAAAAAAGAACCCTCAAAAGACTTCCCAGAGTATGCTACCCAACAGCTTCCTCTTGTGTTTTCATGAATCTGTCCTTGTGCAGGGGAAAAGGACTCGGTGTCCTGTTTGCCTACCATGTGAGGGGGATCTCTGCCAACCCCCTTTATGGAGACAAGGGGAGACCTCACCCAAAACCTCTCCCCTGATTGCTTCAGGTTCCTTCCCATGACCCCCACACCTGCACCCTGGTTTCAGGGCATCCCCTGGCTTCTCACACACAGCTAGAATGAAATTCCTGGCATAAGCTCTGGCCTCATCATCCTCACCGAGGTCTTCACCCAGGGGTTCCCTCCCCTGGAAGCCCCTGGGTAAGACTCACTGGCCCCCGGGTGAAACGCTCTGCCTGGCATTCAAGATCTTGGAGACTTTTTGGTGTCATTTCCAGAAATAGAATGTTCTGTTTCATTGCAGCGACACTCCTGATAGATTTTTCAGAGAAGCTCAGCCATCCTCGAGGGGGAACGAGTGGCTGATAACAGAGGAGAGAAAAACAAACACATTAGCTCCGGCCTGCCCAGATAATAAATAGGGGAGAAGGTTATTTATCTC
Organism: Sorex araneus; assembly: GCF_027595985.1. Taxonomy (NCBI): domain Eukaryota; kingdom Metazoa; phylum Chordata; class Mammalia; order Eulipotyphla; family Soricidae; genus Sorex; species Sorex araneus. The sequence goes on from NC_073302.1 coordinate 35,528,463, forward strand.
CCTGATTCATGCTGTTGTCGTTTCTTCCATAGACGAGAAGGGGACGGTCTTTCCATCTCTCACTCTCCGTATCTGCAGCCGCAAGGACACGCCATTTTTCATGGACCGCGGGCTTTGCTGAACAGCCATGGTGCTAGTTGTTTAGGACTGAGCTGGGCCATTTCTCCGATCAGGGGCTGAAGCCCGCTGCTACGCGCAAGTTCCCTCCCAGAGAGGCACCGTGGAGAATGAATCAGAACGAGGAGGCTGCGTGACAGCCACATTCTGGCAGGGCTCTGGGTCTTGGGGGCTAATGGGGTCTCACGGCAGGGAGGGTCTGCTGCCAGCCAGGCTGCGGAGGAGAGGAGAGGTTGAGACTATGAAAAATAGATGGAAGCATTTGGCCACTTCATAAAACCAGTGTCAGCAGGAGAATCAGCAGCCCCGCAAGGCCCGGGAGAGCTGGCCAGGCCTTCCCCAGCACAGGCTCCGGGGCTCCTAGGCGGAGGGCCGTGATGAGGCTTTATGGGGAGGGCATGAACCCGTGCTATTGTGTGATTTTTTTTAGTGCGCATATGAATTTTTCCTGGGGTTACAATTCATAGCATTCATCAGTTCTCAAAGGTTAACAACCGCTGGTGTGGTTCAGCACGCAGAGGCAAACACCTGTGGGGTCTTTGGAAGAAAAAGGAACGAGTGCATTCTTTAAGTTAGAAGGAGGAGGCAGAACTGGGGAGACGGAACAGGAGAACTGGGTTCCAGTTTGTCCTTTCCAGGACCTGGCAGTTCACCCTGGGCTCTGGACACCTTCTCCGAGCATTTTACTGCTCGTGCAATGAAAGTGCTGTAGAGAGGATTGAAAGAAGAACCCTCAAGTGGCGGCTGAGGTGGAAGGAATCAGGAAAGGCATCCCAGAGGAGACAGCAGCTGAGCTGAGCCCCAAAGGAGAAGCAGGAGGTAGCCAGGCAAAGACAGCTGGAGCATGGTGCGGTAAACAGCATATGCAGGGGCAGAGTGATGGTACAGTGCGTAAGGGGGTTGCCTTGCATGTGGCCATTCTGGGATTGATCCCTGAGCACAGAGCCAGGAGTAAACTCTGAGCACTGCTGAGAGGGAGAAAGAAAGAAAGAAAGAAGAAAGAAAGAAAGAAAGAAAGAAAGAAAGAAAGAAAGAAAGAAAGAAAGAAAGAAAGAAAGAAAGAAAGAAAGAAAGAAAAGAAAGAAGAAGAAGGAAGGAAGGAAGGAAGGAAGGAAGGAAGGAAAGAAAGAAAGAAAGAAAGAAAGAAAGAAAGAAAGAAAGAAAGAAAGAAAGAAAGAAAGAAAGAAAGAAAGAAAGAAAGAAGGAAGGAAGGAAGGAAGGAAGGAAGGAAGGAAAGAAAGAAAGAAAGAAAGAAAGAAAGAAAGAAAGAAAGAAAGAAAGAAAGAAAGAAAGAAAGAAAGGAAGGAAGGAAGAAAGGAAGGAAGAGAGAGAAAGAGAAAGAGAGAGAGAAAGAGAAAGAGAGAGAAGGAAATGGAGAAAGAGAAGGAAATGGAGAAAGAGAAGGAAAGGGGGAAAGAGAAAGAAAGGGGGAAAGAGAGAAAGAAAAGGAAGAAAGGAAGGGAGGGTGAGGAGGGAGAAAGGAAGAAAGGAAAGAGGTGGAAGAGGAGAAGGAAGGGAGAGAGGGAGGGAGGACAGGTGGAAGAAGTTGTAGGGGGAAGTGTTTGTCAGTGTGAGTTTAAAAAAAAAATAGCAGCATATGCAAAGGTCTTGAGGCCAAAGCAAGCTCCATGCACTTGTTCCGGGAAGTAAAAATAGATCCACCTTGCTGCTTTCTGCTGCTCAGGCAACCAAGAGACTTCTCGCTGAGGTCAACCTGCATCTCTGGCACCTCGCAGCCGACTGCCTTTCGGCATCTGTTTATCTTTGCATTCCGATGCTTAAAGTTGTAGGCACCTGTATACACGGCCAGCACCTCCTCTTTGTGGCTCTGGACACTGTGACCTCCCGCTCACCAACCCTTTCAGTGCCCTCTCCTTGGAGGGGTAGAAACTGGAGGATAATTGATTCACATCAAATGAGGCCAGGATTAAAACTCAGCCAGGACCGTCTGGGGAGCTCCTGTTATCAGAGGCAGACCATCAGTGCGGTCTGCTGGACCGTCCCAGACTGGCCAAGCTCCCCGGGTCGCCGTCCTGTCGGGGACAGCCTGAGCGATTGCCCTGGAGATGATTAATTCCGGCCTCTCTGGGCCAGCCCCGGGTCTGCAGCCAAGTGCTGCTGTCATCTCTTTATTCGTCTCTACCATTATTGAAAATCAATAAGCAGTCCAAGCCGAATGAAGTTCAGTTCCTGGGACCAAGTCCATAAATCAAATAAAAACTAAATTATATTTTAAAAGGGAAATAGGAATGGGAAGGCTGCTTTGAAGTGGAGAAGAGTCCCCGAGAGTCAGTTTTCAGAGAAGCAGAGAGATGAGACAGAAGCTGGTACTACCTGGCCGGGGGTGGGGTGTGATGGAGCTGGAAAGAGGCACACCAGCCCCTCGCTTTCCAGATCAGAGGACCAAGGAGAGAGGAGAATGCACCTTCCCGATCCACAGTGAGAGGCAGGGCTGGCTCCAGACCCCACACCCACGGACTTGCTCCTCTTCCAGCTAATATTTCAATCCCACCAGCCGCAGCTGACCTGAAGGGAAGGGGTAGAAATTCTTCTGCAGCCAAATCTATCACTTTCCCCCTTTAGCTGTTTAACTTGTTTTTTTGCGGGGGGGAGGGGGGCCATAGCCAGTGGTGCTCGGGTCTTATTCCTGGTTCTGAGATTAGGGATCACTCCAAGCCGGGTTAAGGGGACCATATGGGGTGTCAAGGATAGCACCCCAGTCAGGCATGTACAAGGCAAGTGCCCACTTGCTGTACTATCTCTCCAGCTTCTCCCTTTAGTCTCTGCCTTGAATACTATGGCATGATTGTCTGTCTCTAGCCATGGAGGGCGCAGAATAGTTCCCGGTGCTAGCCTGGGGCAGGCAAAAAGGAAAGACCCCCTAGAGTACACAGTATTGAGTGGGATCCTCAGAAAGGTATCGCCTGAATAGGAAGCCCAAATTTACCCCAGACTAAATGGCTCCCCTGCATGTCTGAAAGGCTCCAACTGATTTGTGCCCTGTACAAACCCAGTGTTCTTTAAAGAAATCTAACACAATCCAACAATCAGCAAAGTCAAATTTACAATGTCCAAGATTGGATTGGAGGGGTGTGGGGAAATCACCAAACAGGCTAAGTTGGAAAATTTGGTCAACCAGCAGATGGAAAAACCAATAAATCAATACAATAGAGGTGACAGATTTAGCGCAGAATAGAGGGGAAATGTGACCACAAGGAGGAGAAAAATGGGAGTTTGGAAACTTTTAGATCCAAATAGAAATTCTAGAAGTAGGAAAGATGAGGCTGGAGAGATAGCACAGTTAATAAGACACTTTCCTTGTAGGCAACCAACATGAGTTTGACCCCAGTGCCACATACGGTCCCCTGGTCACTGCCAAGAGTGATCCCAGCATAGAGCCAGGAGTAAGGTCTGAGCATAGCTGGAGTGACCCACAAGTGCAAACGAAACAAAAATCAGAAAGAAATAGGAAAAAGACAGGTGCGGGGGTGGGAGGATTGAGAGTTTTTTTTTCTTAAAGAGGGACCAAGAGAGCTGTTTGTGGTGATGCGTTAGTTTACTTAGTGTCTTGACTGTTGTGGATACACCAACCTATATAGGAACAGCTTCGTGTAGTTCTAAATGCTTATAAAAGAATACTCATAAAATGGGAAATCAGAGGCTGGAGCGATAGCACAGCAGGTAGAGCGGTTGCCTTGCACACTGCCGACCCGGGTTCAATTCCCAGCATCCCATATGGTCCCCTGAGCACCTCCAAGAGTAATTCCTGAGTGCATGAGCCAGGAATAATCCTTCTGCATCGCCGGGTGTGACCCAAAAAAGAAAAAACAAAATCAGAATAGCATCAAGGTTGTAGCTCCTGTCAATGTCTGCTTTATGATATAGTACTATAGGGTTCAGATGTTACCATTGTGGGAACTGGGAAAAGGATCACTTTATAATATGTTCTATTGATTGATTTTTGTGTGTGTGTGTGTGTGTGTGTGTGCAGCAGTACTGATACCTTCTTTTTATTTTGTTTCCATTTTAGTTTGGGGGCCACCCCCTGCACACCCTGAAGTGTATAGTGTATACTCCTGGCTCTGCTCAGGCATCACTCTGGCAGGCTCAGGGACAGTATGCGGTGTCAGGGATTGACCCCGGGCTCAGCCATACGCAAGGCAAGCCCCTTACCCCCCGCCCCATATCTTTGTCTAGTACTTGCAGCCCTGCTAGCCCCGCCCACCAGAGTATGAGGACCCCTCCGCCAGGATCCCAGGGCCCCACCCTCCCCTCCACCACCTCCCGGCGCCCTCTGTTCACAGTTCACTGTGTCACATTTCTTACCATTGCTTGTGAATCTATAATTATCTCCATTAAAAATTCAATTAAACTCTCATTAAATTGTACAAATAAAATCAATAATTTTGTCGTATATAAATTAATCCCTCCGTGAAGATGACTTTTCTACAAAAGTTCTCTACAACCTTGTGAAACAAAGTGATGGACGGAGGATCACTTTGTGACTCCAGCAGTAGAGCACAAACCTCACGTCTGCAGAGTCCTGGGTCCCATCGCTGGCCACAGGGTGGACTGGCCCTGGAGGCCCCTGAAGCACCACAGGAGGCCACTCTGCAACCAACAAAGACAAAAAGTAACTTCCAAGCCAAGCCCTGTTTCTCTACAGCCCGCTCTTTCACAGACATTCAGTAGGATGTTTGTTTGGAAAAGTTCATTTGCATGAAAAATTCTAAATGATGATATGACGGAGACCACCATGGTGCATGACCACAGGGGGCGCTGTTCACACCGGCGTTGTGACATGTTGGTCTTATACCACAGGAGGTGTAGATCTGTCCTTTTATTCTGGTAGTCTTTACATCTTTCGGTAAACATTATCGTTCCTGTCATAGAAATCATGTTCATTTCTTGTGACATTAATTTCTGGGTCATTCAAATGGAATTTTTTTAAGGTCCTGGATTTTTGCCCATGTTATTGCTGGTGTATTGAGAGGCAGTACATTTTTATTTTTTAACTTTTGTAACTAACCATGTTACTAAATATTCTCACTTGTTCTAGCATAGTTCTTCTTTTTTTCAGTTGATGCCTTTAGATTTTTAAGCTAGAAAATTATATCATCTGCAAATAATGGCTTTGATTCTTTCTTTGTGCTATTCATACCCTTTGTTCAGAAATCAATCAGCTGTCCCCTGTTAAATGAGAGGGTGATCACAGCAGACATTCATGTCTCATTCTTGCTTGTGTGGGGGACGTCTCCAATGTCTCGCTTTGGTGTGAAGTCAACTGTTAGGAGGAGATGGAGATTCATTTCAGTTAAGGAAATAGATTTCTATTCAAAATTTACTAGGTGCATTTAAAATTTAGCATTGAGATGGAAGTATATTCTTTTGTGCAATGAAAGATATTCATAAGGTATTTCTCGTTTGATCTGTTCATGAATGGACCCCCTCAAAAGATCTCATATCAAACTATTTGGCTTTCTTGAAACAAATCTTATTTGGTAAGACAAAGTATCACTTGAATACATGCCTTATTTTATTGGCTATTCCTCTATTTGGGATTTTAAAAAGCTGCAGACAAGCCTGCTCTACGGTGACAGCTCTGTTAGGACTCAGGAATAGGCGGAGTCTGCAGAGTAGCTAGGAAATGTTCCATGTTTTTCTCTGGTCTGGAACTACTTAAACTAAATTAGTTGTCTCTCAAAAGCTTTGAGAAATTTGCTCATGAAACTGCCTGAGCTCTTATTTGCTAAAGATTCATTAGTAATTTATTTTGTTTCTTTCTTCTTATTTTCTTCCTTCCATTTATTTTGCCGATTTGTATTTTCTTACAAAAATGATCAAATTCTTGCATTTTCAAGACCTCCAACATACATACATACCTAGTGTTCTCTTGTAACTCTAAGTTCTCATCAGTCTCTCGGGCTCTGTTGCTATCTCCATTTTAATGCCATACTTTCTGTTTCCCCCTTTTTAACTTGATTACATTTTCCTCAGGCGTGTATAATTTATTGGACCTCTTGAAGGAAAGCTTTATTAATCACTCTATTAGGTTCTCATTATTGACTATATTCATTTTTGCTTTCATCCTCATTACTTCTGATTTCCCACAGATTTATTTTGTCTCACCCTGCCTCCATTTCTTAACTTACTCAGGTGACTAATTTTTTTATTTATCCTGCCCACATGGCAGAGCCTGGCAAGCTACCTGTGGAGTACTCGATATGCCAAAAACAGTCACAATGACGGTCCTCATTCTCCTGACCCTGAAAGAGCCCCCAATACACCATCGGGCTACACTACCAAACAACAGGAACTAATGGAGACATTACTGGTGCCCGCTCGAGCAAGTCAATGAGCAACAGGATAACAGTGATACAGTGATATTTAAAAATATATTATGCAGTTTTCTTGTGAGGACAATATTGACTCCAACTTTCAGTATTTAATATTTTTGTTTTTCTTTAAAGCAAAGAAATTTCTTCCTGTAGCCAGTTACTTAGAAGATATTTTAATTTTCATACTTTTTCTTTGTTAAATTTTACTACTAAGCTGTTAGTAAGAGGGGCTGCCTCTCAGAGGGGCGGGATCTAGGAGCAGGACACCTTGTGAAGTAAGCCCTGAGATCACCTCTCCAGGTCTCCCCAAGGGAGCATCCGGGACCCCTTAGCCCAACACCCACCTCAGTACAAAGCAGTGGAGAGTGGGAGGTCAGAAGGGAACATTTATCTAGGAAGACTTTGGAAGCATTGACCCTTCCTCCCCGTTGGGGACCCCAGGAGTGCACTTGGTGAGTAGCCGACAGGCCATGAGCAGCACTTGGAAGACTCAGAGGGGTGAGACTGAGGCTGCCTACCTCCCCACCCCCCCACACCGCCCCCAGGGCCAGAAGGAAGGAGTGCGAAGAATAATGCCCCTTCCGCCCAAGAAGGGGTCAAGAAGCACAGATTTTCTCAGGAACTTGCTGCTGGGGGCATGATATTTGGCCTGGGAGCCGCTTCATATCAACTTTGCCCCCAATTTCCCATGTAGGGACAAAGGTCATGTGGGGTAAGTCGGTGGGAGGAGAGCCCAGGGCAGAGCTGAAGCCCATTGGTCGGGTGAGCTGTCCATCAGAAGTCACCATTGGCCCCTTGGGGAGCCTGTAATTGCAGAATCCCACTGGGGAGAGCTCTGAAAAGTCCACAAAAGAGCACCAAAGTCCTTCGAACAGAAGAAAGACGGTTGCACCAGCCACATACGTCTGTGCCCTTGTACTTGACATTAGTTCCTGGAGCCCACCCCCCCCCCCCACTCCCACCCCCCAAGAGGTACAGAGCCTGGAGCTGGTGTCTGGCAGAGCAGAGTGAGGCAGGCAAGTGTGACAGCAACGTCCTGGGCCACCTGCCTGCCCCCTCCAGGCTGCCTGCCAGCCCCTGACTGGCCAGACAAGGGAGAGAGAGAGAGAGAGAGAGAGAGAGAGAGAGAGACAGAGACAGAGAGAGAGAGACAGAGACAGAGACAGAGACAGAGAGACAGAGACACAGACACAGATACAGAGACACAGACACAGAGACAGAGAAAGACAAAGAGACAGAGACAGAGAGACAGAGAGACAGAGACAGAGAGGAGGTGATGCTCTAACTAAAAGAGATCTCATGTTAACTCTGAAAAGGACGAACATTTTTTGTGGTTGAGGTGGAGGCTTTGTTTACTTTGTTCAGGGCTAGCTAAATGTGTTAAGGGGCATCCTGAGATTTCATCCAGGAATTAGGAATCAACTACAGTGAATCCACTGAAGGAGCTGCAATGGAGGGGGGCGGGGAGAGAGAGAAAGAGAGAGAGAGGAGAGAGGAGAGAGGGAGAGAGAGAAGCTTCTTTTCTGTGTGCATTTTATCAAATTTCATACAAAACAGCTCTGGTTTCTTCAATTACACGGAGGACCTGTACAGTCTGTACAGCTCTTACTTCTGGCAGCTCTGGGGGCCCCCTGCACAGACTGTTAGACCCCAATGTGGCAGACGCTAGTCTTTGGCTCCGTGGAGTCTGAAGCCTCCTCTGTGTCTGGCATTGAGTGCGCCCCACACCTGCTTCACCGCATCCCTTGCCGCTAGGGCTCAGGCCCAGCCAAGTTCACGCAGCTGCCTTGGAATGGTCTATCGAGATAAAGAAGTTGGAACCTTCAAATCCCACTTCCGGCCCTGAACAGCGGCCCCTGCTGAATGGCCAGGGCCAGCAGACTCGAAACCACAGCCAGGGCCTAATGCCAGCGGTGCAGGTGGCACTGCCAGGGCTTGACGGTGATGGGCGAAAGGTGTTTACCAGGCTGGTTACGAGATTCTGGATTCTCTTTAGTTTTGTTTTGTTTGTTTTTTCTGCCCATTTTCTAGCCATGATTGAAATTCTTCTGGATACTCCTCACGGGGGAAGGCGGGCAGTAAACATGAGAAATAAGTCACCGTATGTTTGACAGCGATCACGTCTATAATGAAAGATGAGTGGGGGAAATGGGGAACTGAGGCGGGATGGCCAGGGGTGTACTGAGAAGGCGTTCACTGTTAAACAAAAAACTTGAACGAGTGAGGCTGGGGATGGGAGGGTTCGCAGGAGAGTCCTGGGGGTCAAGATCAGGGGAGACAGGGGGCTGGAGCAATAGCACAGCGGGTAGGGCGTTTGCCTTGCACGCGGCCGACCCGGGTTCGAATTGCAGCATCCCATATGGTCCCTTGAGCACCGCCAGGGATAATTCCTGAGTGCATGAGCCAGGAATGACTCCTGTGCATTGCCGGGTGTGACCCAAAAAGCAAAAAAAGAAGAAAAAGAAAAAGAAAAAAGATCAGGGGAGACAGAGTGGAGCTAGGATGGAGTAAGGCACAGGAGTTGAGGCTGGTGAGGTTCATGGGAGCCTGTTGCAGTGACCTTGTGAATGATTTTATAAAGACCTTGAGCTTTACTCTGAGTGAAATGATAAGTCTGGGCAGCTGTGAGGAAAGGGGTGCGGGTCTGGGGAGTGCTCCAGAGACAAGAGCGCATGCTCTGCAGGCAAGAGTCTGGATTCGAGTCCCAACACTGTATGGTTCCCCAGTACAAGCCCTGAGCATCACCAGGTGAGGCCCCTAGACAAACTAACGAGCAGACAAAAACCAGTGGCTGCCTTCAAGCAACACAACTTTAGTTTATTTTTTGTTTGGGGGCCATATCTGATGATGCTCAGGGCTTACCACTGGTTTGTTGCTCAGGGATCACTCCTAGTGGTTCCCCAGGGGTCGTGTGGGATGCAGGGGGTCGAACCCGGGCCAGCTGCGCACAAGGCAAGTGTGCTACCTGCTTCTCTCTTGCTCCCGCCCTCAAGCACCACAACTTTAAAGAACCACAGTCAGGAAGACCAGCGTGTGTGTGTGTGTGTGTGTGTGTGTGTGTGTGTGTGTGAATGCACGCGTGGGTGCATGCACGTGGGTGAGCAGCACAGTGACACCTAGCAATCAACCTATAATTGTGAGCCTCAACCAAGAGCACCACTGGGGCTGGAGCGATAGCACAGCGGGTAGGGCATTTACCTTGCACACAGCCAACCCAGGTTTGATCCCTAGCATCCCATATGGTCCCCCGAGCACTGCCAGGAGTAATTTATGGGTGCAGGACCAGGAGTAATCCCTGAGCATCCCAGGTGTGACCCAAAAAGCAAAAAAAAAAAAAAAAAAAAACCCTAAGAGCACCACCCAGTGAGCTTGTGTGTAAGCACCACAGCTACATGTGCAGATAGCCGTGAGCACTGTAGATGAGTGTGCAATCCCAGGGCGTTGCAATCAGCATCAGCAGCAAAGGGAAAGGAGAGGAGAGAGGGAATAAAGAGTAATTAACATACAATAGCCTGTTCAGTGAAAGAAATGACAGCGTGGATTGGGAAGGACTTGCAGAAATGAACAGGAGCCTTCAAAGCTGAGGAAACAGCCAAGGCGTACCAGTCCTTGGGGACTTACTCCAGTTTTCAGGAAAAACTTGGTGACTTGGGTGACTTGTGTGCTCAGAGAGGGAGGGGGCCTTCATCTGCACAGCCCTTTGTGGGTACTGAAGCCCTTCATGCCCTCCTTGGAGCCCCACTGTGACATCAATATTTTTCTGCTTCTTTTACAGGAAAGTGAGGCTCAGAGAGCAGAGGCAGGGCTACTACGTTCCTTCTTTCCTCCCTCCCTCCCTCCCTCCTTCCTTCCCTTCCTTCCTTCCTTCCTTCCTCCCTTCCTTCCTTCCTTCCTTCCTCCCTTCCTTCCTTCCTTCCTTCCTTCCTTCCTCCCTTCCTTCCTTCCTCCCTTCCTTCCTTCCTTCCTTCCATCCTTCCCACCTTCCTTTCTTCCTTGCTTCCTTCCTTCCTTCCTTCCTTCCTTCCTTCCTTCCTTCCTTCCTTCCTTCCTTCCTCCCTTCCTTCCATCCTTCCCACCTTCCTTTCTTCTTTCCTTCCTTCCTTCCTTCCTTCCTTCCATCCTTCCCACCTTCCTTTCTTCCTTCCTTCCTTCCTTCCTTCCTTCCTTCCTTCCTTCCTTCCTTCCTTCCTTCCTTCCTTCCTTCCTTTTTCCTTCCTTCCTTCCTTCCTTTCATTCTTTTTTCCTTTCTTCCTTCCTACCCTCCTTCCTTCCTTCTTTCCTTCCTTCTTTCCTTGCTTCCTTCCATCCTTTCTTTTTTTTTTCGGTTTTGGGGCCACACACAGGGGTACTGGGGAGATGGTTGCCCTCGGCTTAGTTTGGTGCTCAGAGGTCCCTCCCAGCAACTTTGCACACCAACCCAAAGCCTGCACTGCAGCTTCCTGAGCTCTCTCCCCGGCCTCGGGGCTGAGACTTGAACCCAAAGCTCATCTGTGCCCTTCGCCTGTCACCACAGAGCCACAGAGGCTGCATGACTGAGCATGATCCTAATGACAAATGAGTGTGTAATTCATTAGCCCAGACACAGTCGTTCCGATGCCGCTGTCAAAGTGGGAGAAAACAAATCCATCATTTTTCAGTCCGAGGTGTTATTTTGGCTCCCCCACCCTGGAGAGACTAGGGAGGGCCGAGCTTTGAATCTAAGCATGTGCCTCAGTGCCTGAGCACGGGGGTGAAGGGGAGATGAGAACTTTATTCTCGCTTGGGGGCGAAAACATTTGTCTGGAAACATTTGAACATCCCATAAAGCTCATTTCTTTTGCAAATGAGTCTGATAACACCAAGCGCTTCAAAGTGCCATTCCGTTGGGTTCCCATCTGGTTGGCCTCTGGGGGGAGGCGGCCTTTGTTCACCGGGTTCTGGGAGTTTGAATTTTATTCTGAAATACAAAAATAACGGTGCATTTGTAGGGAATAGAGCCAAGAGATGATCTCAGCCGCCTCTGGAGTGAAATTCCCCATCTCCCCCTGGTGCTCCCACCTTTCACTCGGGGAGGAGCCTCTTCTTTCTCCAAGCAGCTGGGCTGCCCCACGCCCAGCACCTCGGAAGGCAGGTGTGCGAGACTCACACAGACTCACCCTGTATCCCTGCTGCAAGCTCTTGCTCGCCAGCACTGGGCTCGGGCTCTTGGCACTGGTCAACACAGGCCTCCCTCCTCTGCATGTCCACCCTACCTCAACTACCTCCAGGACACATCACCAGAGACGCCCGGGGGTGGCTTCCTGCACTCTATTTGGAGAGAAGGGAGAGCTTCAGACCGTCTTTGTGGGGCTTGAGAGTTGGAACCTAGGTTTTGCAAACTGGCGCCCCAGTTTCCATCCCTGGCACCAGTGGGTCCTCTGAGCACCACTGGGCATGCACCCCCTCACACCCCGCAAAAAAAAAAGTGCATTTGCCAGACCTATTTATGACATGATAGATGGTGAGTGCGAGTTGGGCCTTTCATGCCCCCTTGTGAGTTTTGGAAGTCGCATATGAGGATGATGCCTTTTTCTGCCCTCTCCCTCCCCTCCCCACTGTCCCTGCTCCTCCTGGTCACAGGGTCAGAAGTGTATGGTCTCCTGTGCCCACCACCTCCAGGCCCCTCACATGCAGAGCCTACGCAGCCTTCTGTGTTACATCCCCTCCAATCTGGTGCACTGATGCTGGATTATCAGTGTCTGGAGATGTGCCGTGGCTCCAGCAGCCACGTGAATGCAGCCGCCTGCTCCAGGAAGTCCAGAATTTTAACTGGGTGGTAGATACAGCTGGAGTTAAGTTTTCAATTGGGCGGCAGCTTTGGGGTGTGGACATAACTGCCAGGGCTTCTGGAAGTACAGGGAGGTGGAGGAAGGTAGCTCATCCCAACCCCAAGAAAGCCTGGAGATATCAGTCACAAAGACCTACATACCTGAATTTTCTGCAGGTTAATTTCTGGTTGAGGCTCGGTCTGGTGACCGTGGGGTCTGGTCGGAGGGATGGTGGTGATTTTGCAGTGTGGGAGTGAGCAGTGGCTGGGGCTCTGTCTGGGCGGGCCCTTGGGCTGGCCCTGCTTCCTCCGTGTGGCCCAAAGGTCTCAGCCATGAGTGGGTGTCTGAAGAATTTTAGGCAGCTAGTTGATTCTTTCAAGATTTATTTATGAGGGCTGGAGCAATAGCACCTGCTGGAGCGACCCAGCTTCGATTCCCAGCATCCCATATCGTCCCCTGAGCACCACTAGAGGTAATTCCTGAGTGCAAAGCCAGGAGTGATCCCTGTGCATTGCCGGGTATGACCCAAGAAGCAAAAAAAAAAAAAAAAAGATTTATTTATGAATCTCTGGAGCAAGGCCAGTAGCAGGACTGTGGGGACCAGTCTCCACCCAGTTAAAATTCTGGACTTCCTGGAGCAGGCGGCTGCATTCTCGTGGCTGCTGAAGCCACGACACATCTTCAGGCACTCCAAAAGTACATGGAGGGCGGGGAATGTAGTCCAACACAACCCGGGAAAAGCCTGGAGATTCCAGTCACACAGACCCTCATACCTGCATTTTCAGCAGGTTAATTTCCGAGTGCGATGTGGTCTTGAGACCACCACGGAGTCTGGCTGGAGGCACATGGTGCTTTTACAATGTGGGAGCAAGCACTGCCCGGGGCTCTGTTTGGGCTGCCCCCACCCCGACCCAGGAGTAAGTCCTGAGTACCAGTGAGTGAGGCCCCAAAGTCAAAACCAAGAAACTCCCTCATGACTTGGCAACATTCCGATGACCCTTTCTCGTTCACAAACGGCACCTCTCAGACCGGCCTCCATCAGAAAGAAGGCCTGTGCCCCCTTTCCTGCCATCTCTCCAAACAGAAAGCTGGACCCCCCAGGTCCATGATCTCTGCTTACTTTGGCCAAAGCTGAGTCCCAAATTTGTTCTCCTATGTCTGTCCTGGTTGTCTTCTACGTGTTTTTTTTTTTCTTCTCTTATCCATCTTTCCAAGTTCTCTAGAAAATTTGTGTCCACACTTTCTTTCCGCAGCTGTGATCAGGATGAAGCGAGAAGCCATGAGTTTTGGTTCTCATGGCAGCTCCTGCCCGGCTGGTCCCCGAGCTGGTTCCCAGTGACTTCCATCAGGGTTCAGAGGCAGCTGCCCCCTGGGGACAGCTTTGATCTGGTTCGACCCTGCCTTGCCTCCAGGCAGCCAAGCCTCAAACGTCCTGGATAGAAAGAGCGTCCAGGATAGAAAGAGCTGTGGGAGGAGGTCTGGTCTTCTGTTTTCTCCTTGAGAAGCCTGGTTGAGCTGACGCTAAAGGCACCGGTCAAGTAAGAAGGATCAGGGTTCGAGTCCAACTACAGCACTTGGAGTGTGTGGCGGACCCCTCCTGGGCCTCAAACGCACCGTTTAGGGACGGTAGCAGACCCCCACTTGGCAGGGCTGTTTTGCCGATCAAGGAGAGACTCTGAGAAACACTTCAAGGGCAGGTGCCACCTCCCTGGACCTCCGGCAGGACTGGGAATGGACTCGGGCCCACCCAAGGGAGACAAAGCACGTGGAAGGTGCTGCATAAAGCCAGCCCCAGGGCAGGGGGCGGGCATGGAACGGGCAGAGGCTGTGGGGTAGAGGAAGACCCGACCCCCCACCCAGGGCCACACTCCAGGGCAGAGCTAGTGCCAGGGACTGCTTTGCCATGTGCTTTGCCAAGGCCAGCTTTCTCGCCAGTGATGTAGAAATCACATCACGCATTCGCTCGAGGAGCCGGAAGGTCATTCAGAGGACTGGAGCCTTAGTGAACCTTAGTGTTAGATCTCAGACACCCCCGGGCCCCAAGCACCAGCAGGACGGTTCCCAAGGGCCCTGAGTCCCCCGGGCCTGACCAGCATTACAGCGCTGAGCCTGAGCACTAGAATGTGTGGCCGAGTTGTAAGCCACACACACACACACACACACACACACACACACACACACACACACACGACCATCGGTCCCCAATCATGAGACACCCCACCTGTCCATAGTCAAGTAGCTGTTTCATTTGTTTCATTGTTATAATGCCAGGGGTTATCCTTTCTTGGAGTGCCTAAGATCATACCTGAAAGTGAAGGGGGGGTGGTGTTGAGGGAGGTGGGGCAGTGCCAGGGATTAAACTCAGGATCTCAAACACGAGAGGCTTGTGCTTCTCCACCGAGCCACACCCCAAAGCCCCCAGTTGCTGTTTGGCCTGTTTCTTGGCCCAGGCAAGGAGCTCCTTATTCCTGAACGACCAAGATTCTAGGCCTCTGTGGGGGGACACCGGGGCACGTCTCCTTCATGAACTCTGAGCCACTGCCAGCCCGACTGAGGCCCAGCAAACTGCCGGTGGGATAGAATGGAGGGTGGGCTGGCCCAGAAGCCAGCTGTGGCCCCTCAGGCAGGATCGCCCACCATCCTTAACAGGTGCCACCGAACCGAACCAGCTCTCAGGGACTGAGTCTGGGGCCTTGGATCTCCTGCCTCTTGGGCACCAGAAATCTCAAAGTCCTGCTTGTATGTGCACCCTAAGCTTATTCAAATGTGGTCTACCCACCATCCCTCCCTTCCTTCCTTCCTTCCTTCCTTCCTTCCTTCCTTCCTTCCTTCCTTCCTTCCTTCCTTCCTTCCTTCCTTCCTTCCTTCCTTCCTTCCCTCCGTCCTTCCTTCCTTCCTTCCTTCCTTCCTTCCCTCCCTCCCTCCCTCCCTCCTTCCCTCCTTCCTTCCTTCCTTCCCTCCTTCCCTCCTTCCTTCCTTCCTTCCTTCCTTCCTTCCTTCCTTCCTTCCTTCCTTCCTTCCTTCCTTCCTCCCTTCCTCCTCCCTTCCTCTGGAGCAGGAGGCTCCCTAGTGTGTTACAGTACAGGGAGTGGGATACACGATGCCTGGATGAAACTCAGGGTCCAGCTCGTGCAGACAAAGGTGATCCTTCCCGCCTCAGCACAGCCATTGCTGCCGGGACCCTCTACAGCTCACGGTCCTGTTTAGCAAACTCCACCCACAAGACCTTAATCCCGGGCCAGGGGGCTGGCAGTGAGCAGGAGCCTGGGTGAGAGAAGACTCCGGCACGGGCTGCGGGTGCAGTGAGAGTGGAGGGCCGTCTGCAGGGTTTTCTCGAGCTGCCCCCTGCCCACAGCTAGCCTCTCCCCCCCCCACCACCGCCATCTTCCTCCAGCTGCACTCGGACAGGAGTGTACTCTGCCAACCCCACATGCTTTGCCCCCGAGACCCCATTAAGTGACTTTATAAATAGGAGCAATAAAGCCCGGCAGATCCATTTTAACACAACCCACACAAAGAGCCGTGGGCACTTCACGGGTCTCCAGCATGAAGACAAACAACCCTTCCCGCTGACCCGCCCATTTCACTCTCCAACAGCTGTTTGGACATAAGCGGAACAAGCCGGCAGGTCAGAGATGAGCTGAATGACTTCCAGGCACAAAGGACAAAAAGGGTCCAAAACGTGAAGGGGTAATGGGAGGTCTCAGCAGCTGGCCAGAGCATCTGGCTCCCTGGCTTCGGGGCGCCTGGCAAGGGAAGAAGGGAAGGTCTCCGGGAAAACCTGGGCACTGGAACTTTCTCTGGCCCTGACGCGAAGCCTAGGCAGTTTCAGGCTGGCTCAGAGAGGGTGCATGTGGGAGAGACTCATTGGGCCAACATGCTGGATTTGGAAACTGAGGCTCAGGAAGCAAGAGACTTGAGTGTGGACGCCAGGGCGAGAGCCATCCTGACTTGAGACCAAGCTGGCAACCCGGGTCCCGCTAGGACACGTGCCTAGTGCTGGCGGCTCTCACTGCCAGCCCCCGCCTGGCCTCACTTTCTCTTTCTCCCCTGCAGGATTCCAGACAGTTGGAGGATGAGGCAATGGCCTCCGCCCACCTGCCCCATCTTCCCACACAGCGCTCAGCCCCTCCCCCTACGCCCCCCGTCCAGCTGAGAGCCCAGAGGGGGCAGACGAGAGAGAAGGTGAGTCTGGGAAGCAAATTCTGACCACCTTCCTTCTCCCTTCCTTCTTCCTTCCTTCCTTCCTTCCTTCCTTCCTTCCTTCCTTCCTTCCTTCCTTCCTTCCTTCCTTCCCTCATCCCACCCTCCGTTCTTCCTTCCCTCCCACCCTCCCTTTTCCCTCCCTCCCTCTTTTCTTTCTTTCTTTCTTTCTTTCTTTCTTTCTTTCTTTCTTTCTTTCTTTCTTTCTTTCTTTCTTTCTTTCTTTCTTTCTTTCTTTCCTTCTTTCTCTTTTTTCTTTCTTCCTCCCTCCCTCCTTCCTTCCCTCCTTCCTTCCTTCTTCTCTCTCTCCTTTCTTTCCTCCCTTCCCTCCGTCCCTTCTTCCTTCTTCCCTCCTTCCCTCCCTCCCTCCCTCCCTTCCTTCCTTCCTTCCTTCCTTCCTTCCTTCCTTCCTC